>NC_053028.1:440157126-440314243 GCF_003073215.2 Triticum urartu | reverse complement strand
TGGAATAATAAACAACAAGGGGTAGCGAATGTGAAAGCACGCCTCGATCGTGCTCTCGCAAATGAGGATTTTTTTTTTCAATCTTTTTGCCCATACTCGAGTTAGACAAGTCAACTCAATAGAGTCTGATCACTGTTTTCTTGTAATTGAACTTAGTGAGCATCAACCTATGAATAATAAAGGGATGAAGCAATTCTGTTATGAGAATGTATGGCAGTCTCATGCAGACTATGATGAGCTTGTGAGTGAATCATGGAAGAGGTTGCATCGGGGACAGGGACTTGCAAGTATAGCTGCTACCCTGCAACAACTACAGGGCGAACTGAGTACCTGGGGCGCTCGTGAGTTTGGGAACATTTCCCGGACTATTAAAAAACTATAGAAGAAGCTTGAGACCCTCCGCAAGCAGTCAGTGGGGCGTGGACCGTCTGATGAGGATGTAGTTACAACACTTAAATTAAGAGAAGCTCTTCGGCAGGAAGAAGTATGGCTATGACAGAGATCGTGAGTCCGATGGCTGCGAGGTGGTGATCGGAATACGTCATATTTTCAAGCTCAAGCGAGGCAGCAAAAACGCATGAAGAAAATCTTGAGACTGAAAAGACAGTATGATACGATCTGTGCTACACCCGAAGAGGACAAATAGGAGGTTCAATCCTTTTATCAGATGCTTGATGTCTACTACGCAACCTTCTTCTTGTAGACATTGTTGGGCCTCCAAGTGCAGAGGTTTGTAGGACAGTAGCAAATTTCCCTCAAGTGAATGACCTAAGGTTTATCAATCCGTGGGAGGCGTAGGATGAAGATGGTCTCTCTCAAGCAACCCTGCAACCAAATAACAAAGAGTCTCTTGTGTCCCCAACACACCCAATACAATGGTAAATTGTATAAGTGCGCTAGTTCGGCGAAGAGATGGTGATACAAGTGGTATATGGATAGTACATAAAGGTTTTTGTAATCTGAAATTATAAAAACAGCAAGGTAACTAATGGTAAAAGTGAGCGTAAACGGTATTGCAATGCTAGGAAATAAGGCCTAGGGTTCATACTTTCGCTAGTGTAAGTTCCCTCAACAATACTAACATAATTGGATCACATAACCATCTCTCAACATGCAACAAAGAGTCACTCCAAAGTCACTAATAGCGGAGAACGAACGAAGAGATTATGGTAGGGTACGAAACCACCTCAAAGTTATTCTTTCCAATCAATCCGTTGGGCTATTCCTATAAGTGTCACAAACAGCCCTAGAGTTCGTACTAGAATAACACCTTAAGACACAAATGAACCAAAACCTAATGTCACCTAGATACTCCAATGTCACCTCAAGTATCCGTGGGTATGATTATACGATATGCGTCACACAATCTCATATTCATCTATTCAACCAACACAAAGGACCTCAAAGAGTGCCCCAAAGTTCCTACCGGAGAATCACGACGAAAACGTGTGCCAACCCCTATGCATAGGTTCATGGGCAGAACCTGCAAGTTGATCACCAAAACATACATCAAGTGAATCACGTGGTATCCCATTGTCACCACAGATACGCACGGCAAGACATACATCAAGTGTTCTCAAATCTTTAAAGAATCAATCCGATAAGATAACTCCAAAGGGGAAACTCAATTCATTACAAGAGAGTAGAGGGGGGAAGAAACATCATAGGATCCAAATATAATAGCAAAGCTCGCGATACATCAAGATCGTATCACCTCAAGAAAACGAGAGAGAGAGAGAGAGATCAAACACATAGCTACTGGTACATACCCTCAGCCCCGAGGGAGAACTACTCCCTCCTCGTCAAGGAGAGCACCGGGATGGTGAAGATGGACACCGGAGAAGGATTGCCCCCTCCGGCAGGGTGCCGGAACGGGAATAGATTGGCTTTCGGTGGCTACGGAGGCTTCTGGCGGCGGAACTCCCGATATATTGTGCCCACGGATGTTTTTAGGGTATATGGAGATATATAGGCGGAAGAAGTACGTCAGGGGGGCCACGAGGGGCTCACGAGGGTGGAGGGCACGCCCAGGGGGGTGGGCGCGCCCCCTGCCTCGTGACCTCCTCGCAGATCCCCCGACGTGCACTCCAAGTCTTCTGGGCTTCTTTCCTTCCAAAAATGAGTTCCGTGAAGTTTCAGGTCAATTGGACTCCGTTTGATTTTCCTTTTCTTCGAAACCCTAAAACAGGGTAAAAAAACAGAAACTGGCACTGGGCTCTGGGTTAATAGGTTAGTCCCAAAAATGATATAAAAGTGTATAATAAAGCCCATAGACATTCAAAACACTAGATAATATAGCATGGAGCAATCAAAAATTATAGATACGTTGGGGACGTATCAACATCCCCAAGCTTAATTCCTGCTCGTCCTCGAGTAGGTAAATGATAAAAGAAAGAATTTTTGATGTGGAATGCTAGTTGACATAATTTCAATGTAATTCTTCTTAATTGTGGTATGAATATTCAGATCCGAAAGATTCAAGACAAAAGTTCATATTGACATAAAAATGATAATACTTTAAGCATACTAACTAAGCAATCATGTCTTCTCAAAATAACATGGCCAAAGAAAGTTATCCCTACAAAATCATATAATCTGGCTATGCTCCATCTTCACCACACAAAATATTTAAATCATGCACAAGCCCGATGACAAGCCAAGCAATTGTTTCATACTTTTGATGTTCTCAAATTTTTTCAATCTTCACGCAATATATGAGCGTGAGCCATGGATATAGCACTATAGGTGGAATAGAATGGTGGTTGTGGAGAAGACAAAAATGAGAAGATAGTCTCACATCAACTAGGCGTATCAATGGGCTATGGAGATGCCCATCAATAGATATCAATGTGATTGAGTAGGGATTGCCATGCAACAGATGCACTAGAGCTATAAGTGTATGAAAGCTCAACAAAAGAAACTAGTGGGTGTGCATCCAACTTGCTTGCTCACGAAGACCTAGGGCATTTTGAGGAAGCCCATCATTTGAATATACAAGCCAAGTTCTATAATGAAAGATTCCCACTAGTATATGAAAGTGACAACATAGGAGACTCTCTATCATGAAGATCATGGTGCTACTTTGAAGCACACGTGTGGTAAAAGGATAGTAACATTGTCCCTTCTCTCTTTTTCTCTCATTTTTTTATTTTTTTATTTGGGCCTTTTCTCTTTTTTATGGCCTCTTTTCTTTCTCTTTTTTTATTTGGGCTTCTTTGGCCTCTTTTATTTATTTTTCGTCCGGAGTCCCATCCCGACTTGTGGGGGAATCATAGTCTCCATCATCCTTTCCTCACTAGGACAATGCTCTAATAATGATAATCATCACACTTTTATTTACTTACAACTCAAGAATTACAACTTGATACTTAGAACAAGATATGACTCTATATGAATGCCTCCGGCGGTGTACCGGGATGTGCAATGATGCATGAGTGACATGTATGAAAGAATTATGAACGGTGGCTTTGCCACAAATACAATGTCAACTACATGATCATGCTAAGCAATATGACAATGATGAAGCGTGTCATAATAAACGGAACGGTGGAAAGTTGCATGGCAATATATCTCAGAATGGCTATGGAAATGCCATAATAGGTAGGTATGGTGGCTGTTTTGAGGAAGGTATATGGTGGGTTTATGGTACCGGTGAAAGTTGTGCGGTACTAGAGAGGTTAGCAAGGGTGGAAGGGTGAGAGTGCGTATAATCCATGGACTCAACATTAGTCATAAAGAACTCATATACTTATTGCAAAAATCTACAAGTTATCAAAGCAAAGTATTACGCACATGCTACTAGGGGGATAGATTGGTAGGAAAAGACCATCGCTCGTCCCCGACCGCCACTCATAAGGAAGGCAATCAATAAATAAATCATGCTCCGACTTCATCACATAACGGTTCACCATACGTGCATGCTACGGGAATCACAAACTTCAACACAAGTATTTCTCAAATTAACAACTACTCAACTAGCATGACTCTAATATCACCATCTCCATATCTCAAAACAATTATCAAGTATCAAACTTCTCATAGTATTCAACACACTCATAAGAGAATTTTATTATTCTTGAATACCTAGCATATTAGGATTTTAAGCAAATTACCATGCTATTTAAGACTCTCAAAATAATCTAAGTGAAGCATGAGAGTTCATCTATTTATTCAAAATAAAACTACCACCATGCTCTAAAAGATATAAGTGAAGCACTAGAGCAAACGACAAACTACTCCGGAAGATTTAAGTGAAGATCAATGAGTAGTCGAATAATTATGCAACTATGTGAAGACTATCTAACATTTAATAATTTTAGATCTTGGTATTCTATTCAAACAGCAAGCAAAGCAAAATAAAAATGACATTCTAAGAATGGCAAACATCATGTGAAGAAGCAAAAACTTAGGATCAACCGATACTAACCGATAGTTGTTGAAGAAGAAAGGTGGGATGCCAACCAGGGCATCCCCAAGCTTAGACGCTTGAGAGTTCTTGAAATATTATCTTGGGGTGCCTTGGGCATCCCCAATCTTGAGCTTTTGTGTCTCCTTAATTCCTCTCATATCACGGTCTCCCTGAATCTCAAAAGCTTCATCCACACAAAATTCAATAAGGACTCGTGAGATAAGTTAGTATAAATCATTGCCAAAACCTTATCATACTCTACTGTAGCAAATCACTAAAATTATTATTCAACATTGAATACTAAATTCCTCTACATATTTAATAGTCCTATCCTCAAATAGAATCATTAAAGAAGCAAACATATGCAAACAATGCAAACATAACAGCAATCTGCCTAAACAGGATAGTCTATAAAGAATGCTGCAACATCCATACTTCCCTAGCTCCAAAAATTATGAAAGAAAATTCCCACTGTAGTAAATTTATCAGAGATTAATATGCAAAAGGTTTAAACATTTTATCACATTCTGACTTCTCTAGGGAATTATTGCAACAGCGGTAAACTTTCTGTTTTCAAATAGCAACATGTATACTTGTAGCATAGGCATAGTAAAGGCTATCATGCCACTTTTATTGAAATAAAAGATGCAAAACATTGTTCTAAATAACAAAAAGCAAATTCTAACAAAATAAATTGACGCTCCAAGCAAAACACATATCATGTGGCGAATAAAAATATAGCTCCAAGTAAAGTTACCGATGAACGAAGACGAAAGAGGGGATGCCTTCCGGGGCATCCCCAAGCTCAGGCTCTTGATTGTCCTTGAATATTACCTTGGGGTGGGGTGACTTGGGCATCACCAAGCTTAGGATCTTGCCACTCTTTATTCCATAGTCCATCGAATCCTTACCCAAAACTTGAAAACTCCACAACACAAAACTTAAAGTAGAAAACTCGTGACCTCCGTTAGTATAAGAAAATAAATTACCACTTCAAGTTACTGTAATAAACTAATTCTTTATTTATATTGGTGTTAAACCTACTGTATTCCAACTTCTCTATGGTTTATAAACTATTTTACTAGCCATAGATTCATCAAAATAAGCAAACAACACACAAAAAACAGAATCTGTCAAAAATAGAACAGTCTGTAGTAATCTGAATTAAACATATACTTCTGGAACCCCAAAAATTCTAAAATAAATTTCTGGACCTGAGTAATTTATCTATTAATAATCTTCAAAAAGAATTAACTAAATAGAACTCTCCAAATAAAAATGGCATCAGTTCTCGTGAGCGCTAAAATTTCTGTTTTTTACAGCATGATCAACAAGACTTTCCCCAAGTCTTCTCAAAGGTTCTACTTGGCACAAAAACTAATTAAATGCATAAAACCACATATAAACAGAGGCTAGATGAATTATTTATTACTAAACAGGAGCAAAAAGCAAGGAATAAAAGCAAAGTTGGGTTGCCTCCCAACAAGCGCTATCGTTTAATGCCCCTAGCTAGGCATGATGATGACAATGATGCTCACATAAAAGATAAGAATTAAAATATAGAGAGAGAATCATGAAGAATATGACTAGCACATTTAAGTCTAACCCACTTCTTATGCATAGGGATTTTGTGAGCAAACAACTTATGGGAACAAGAATCAACTTGCATAGGAAGGTAAAACAAGCATAACTTCAAGATTTTAAGCACATAGAGAGGAAACTTGATATTATTGCAATTCCTACAAGCATATATTCCTCCCTCATAATAATTTTCAGTAGCATCATGAATGAATTCAATAATATAACCACCACCTAAAGCATTCTTTTCATGATCTACAAGCATAGAAATTTTATTACTCTCCACATAAGCAAAATTCTTCTCACGAATAATAGTGGGAGCAAACTCAACAAAATAATTATCATGTGATTGAAAATTAAGATCAAGATGACAAGTTTCATGGTTATCATTATTCTTTAAAGCATACGTGTCATCACAGTAATCATCATATATAGGAGGCATGCTTTCATCATAATAAATTTGCTCATCAAAACTTGGGGGACAAAAAATATCATCTTCATCAAACATAGCTTCCCCAAGCTTGTGGTTTTGCATATCATTAGCATCATGGATATTCAAGGAATTTATACTAACAACATTGCAATCATGCTCATCATTCAAATATTTAGTGCCAAACATTTTATAGATTTCTTCTTCTAGCACTTGAGCACAATTATCCTTTCCATCATACTCACGAAAGATATTAAAAAGGTGAAGCGTATGAGACAAACTCAATTCCATTTTTTATAGTTTTCTTTTATAAACTAAACTAGTGATAAAACAAGAAACTAAAAGACTCGATTGCAAGATCTAAAGATATACCTTCAAGCGCTAACTTCCCCGGCAACGGCGCCAGAAAAGAGCTTGATGTCTACTACGCAACCTTCTTCTTGTAGACGTTGTTGGGCCTCCAAGTGCAGAGGTTTGTAGGACAGTAGCAAATTTCCCTCAAGTGGATGACCTAAGATTTATCAATCCGTGGGAGGCGTAGGATGAAGATGGTCTCTCTCAAGCAACCCTGCAACCAAATAACAAAGAGTCTCTTGTGTCCCCAACACACCCAATACAATGGTAAATTGTATAGGTGCACTAGTTCGGTGAAGAGATGGTGATACAAGTGGTATATGGATAATAGATAAAGGTTTTTGTAATCTGAAATTATAAAAACAGCAAGGTAACTAATGGTAAAAGTGAGCGTAAACAGTATTGCAATGCTAGGAAATAAGGCCTAGGGTTCATATTTTCGCTAGTGTAAGTTCCCTCAACAATACTAACATAATTGGATCACATAACCATCCCTCAACATGCAACAAAGAGTCACTCCAAAATCACTAATAGTGGAGAACAAACGAAGAGATTATGGTAGGGTATGAAACCACCTCAAAGTTATTCTTTCCAATCAATCCGTTGGGCTATTCCTATAAGTGTCACAAACAGCCCTAGAGTTCGTACTAGAATAACACCTTAAGACACAAATCAACCAAAACCCTAATGTCACCTAGATACTCCAATGTCACCTCAAGTATCCGTGGGTATGATTATACGATATGCGTCACACAATCTCAGATTCATCTATTCAACCAACACAAAGGACCTCAAAGAGTGCCCCAAAGTTCCTACCGGAGAATCACGACGAAAACGTGTGCCAACCCCTATGCATAGGTTCATGGGCGGAACCCGCAAGTTGATCACCAAAACATACATCAAGTGAATCACGTGGTATCCCATTGTCACCACAGATACGCACAGCAAGACATACATCAAGTGTTATCAAATCTTTAAAGACTCAATCCGATAAGATAACTCCAAAGGGGAAACTCAATTCATTACAAGAGAGTAGAGGGGGGAAGAAACATCATAGGATCCAAATATAATAGCAAAGCTCGCGATACATCAAGATCGTATCACATCAAGAAAACGAGAGAGAGAGAGAGAGAGAGATCAAACACATAGCTACTGGTACATACCCTCAGCCCCGAGGGAGAACTACTCCCTCCTCGTCATGGAGAGCACCGGGATGATGAAGATGGCCACCGGAGAAGGATTGCCCCCTCTGGCAGGGTGCCAGAACAGGTCTAGATTGGCTTTCGGTGGCTACGGAGGCTTCTGGCGGCGGAACTCCCAATCTATTGTGCCCACGGATGTTTTTAGGGTATATGGAGATATATAGGCGGAAGAAGTACATCAGGGGGGCCACGAGGGGCTCACGAGGGTGGAGGGCGCACCCAGGGGGGTGGGCGCGCCCCCTGCCTCGTGACCTCCTCGCAGATCCCCCGACGTGCACTCCAAGTTTTCTGGGCTTCTTTCCTTCCAAAAATGAGTTCCATGAAGTTTCAGGTCAATTGGACTCCATTTGATTTTTCTTTTCTTTGAAACCGTAAAATAGGGTAAAAAATAGAAACCGTCACTGGGCTCTGGGTTAATAGGTTAGTCCCAAAAATGATATAAAAGTGTATAATAAAGCCCATAAACATTCAAAACAGTAGATAATATAGCATGGAGCAATCAAAAATTATAGATACGTTGGAGATGTATCAATGCTCTACACCTCTCAAGGTTTTAGCGATATGGATGGCTTGCTTCAGTTTGTACCAGCGCGGGTCAGTGAGGAAATGAATACAGAATTGACCAAGCCCTTTGAAGCCGCTGAGGTCAAGGCGACGCTGTTCCAGATGGCACCCTCAAAGGCGCCGGGAGTGGATGATTTTACATCAGGCTCTCAGCGACATTGGGCTCTTGTGGAGAAGGACCTAGTGTCGGCAGTGTTGGATTTTCTGAATGGGGGAGAGATGCCAGTGGGAAGCAATGATACTTCAATCACTTTAATCCCAAAGGTGAGACATCCCCCGTCTATCACACAGTACCGACCTATATCGCTCTGTCCGATGCCGCATAAAATTGCGGCAACAGCCATAACCAACCAACTGAAACCATTGATGGATGCGATAGGTGGAGAGGAACAGAGTGCGTTCGTTCCAGGATGACTGATCACTGATAATGTGCTTGTTGCTTTCGAGAGCATTCATTCGATGAAAAGGAGGAAGAAAGGGAAACAATTTTCATGTGCCGTCAAGTTGGATATGATGAAGGCATATGACCGTGTGGAGTGGCATTACTTGGAAGCTATGCTTCCCAGATTGGGTTTCAATGCTAATTTTGTTCGTCTGATTATGAGGTGTGTCACTTCCATCAGATTCTCAATTCGGATGAATGGTTAATTGCTGCCTTCCTTCACCCCATCTAGAGGACTAAGACAAGGTTGTCCTGCATCCCCCTTCCTGTTTCTCTTATGTGCGGAAGGACTAACTTCCTTGTTAAATCATTTTGGTGGACATTATGTGGACAGAGGTATTTGGGTGTCATGCAGGTCACCTTGGATCAACCATTTACTCTTCGCCGATGACAGCCTCATCTTCATCAGTGCAACGGTGGAGAGTGTGGACAGACTGAACCAGATCCTACAAACCTATGCAGACTGCTCGGGGCAGAGTGTAAACAAAGCTAAAAGCTCGGTTTTCTTCACTACGAATACGCCAACAGGGAGACGACATCTAGTGAAACAAAGGCTGGGCATTTTCATGGAGGCATTCAGTGAGAGTTATCTTGGTCTTCCTACAATAGTGGGAAGGATCATCAGCGAGACTTTTGATCATATTGGTGATCGGGCTCGGACTAGTATGGAAGGATGTTCTGAAAGGAATTTTGCTTGTGCAGGGCGTGAGATTCTTCTGAAATCTATAGTGCAAGCAATACCTACCTTCAGCATGTCCTGTTTCCGTCTTACAAAGAAAGTATGCAAGAAGTACACATCAAATATGGCGAAATATTGGTGGAGCAGCTCACTTGATAAACGGTCTTTGCACTGGATCTCTTGGAAGTCGCTCGCATCTCCCAAAATTAATGGTGGAATGGGCTTTCGTGATATGGAACTCTTCAACATTGCCCTTCTAGGCAAACATGGTTGGAGGTTCATGTCTAGTTTAGACTCTTTTATGTGCCCGTGTAATGAAGAGCAGGTATTTCTCAAATACTGATTTCATGCAAGCAACAGTGCCGCAATCAGCCTCTGCCATATGGAGAGCTATTGTGGCTGGGCAGGAAGCTCTTCGAGCTGGTTTGATTATGCATGTTGGGGATGGCAGCTCTATCTCTGTTTGGAATGACAGGTGGATCCCAGGTACAATATGCATGTCCCCTATGATTAGACCGACCAATTCTCCGATTCAGTTCGTGCAGGAGTTAATTGATGATATTAATTGGAGGTGGAAGGACGATCTAATCCGTAACACTTTCCTAGCACCAAATGCAGAGGCTATCCTAAATATACCATTGCGCAATGGCGGGGGAGAGGATTATTTTGCTTGGGCTTTTGAAACATCCGGTGTTTACTCTGTCAAATCGGCATACCGTGCTCTTGTGAATCATAAGGAGCGTGTTGCTCTAGAGGAAGGGAAGGCTACCGACGCCTCAAAGACAGATCAACAAATGTGGACATCACTTTGGAAGCTCAAAGTTGTGCCAAAGGTGAGAGTTTTTTGATCGAGAGTAATCCATGGAATTCTCCCTGATGAAGCTACCCTAAAGCACAAACATATTAAACCTCTAAGCATATGTAATGTATGCCTGGCAAAAGAGGAAGATTTGATGCATGCGTTGGTGTCATGCTCGTATGCTAGACGTTTCTGGGATGAGGCCCAATCTTGGTTTGATTTCCGCCTACCAAGGTTGCATCCCAGTACTTGGTCAAGAGATATTCGTTGTGATGAACGCTTCATGGATCAGGTACGCACAAAGATTATTTCAGTAATGTAGGCAATTTGGACCTCGCGTAACCAGTGGACACATGAGAAGGAGCACACCGATCCGGAGTAGTCTGTTCGCCGTATTCGGGAGGATCTCGCAGTCCTGGAAATTCCATGTGTCGATGCATCCATCCTTCCAGGTCATGGGCGGAGACCGCCCGAACTTGGCTTTGTCAAGATCAATACTGATGGCGCCATCAACTCAGATTCAGGAGTGGCAGGGGCGGGGGTGTTGCCCGCTCTTCGACTGCCCTTCTAGCAGCATGGTGCAAGCCGCAGGTTGGAATTACCGACCCGCTCGTCGCCGAGTCCTTGTCACTACGAGAGGGAGTCCTATTCGCAAGTCTTAGGGGCTACTCACATGTGATTATGGAGACGGACCGTCTGAAGATTGTGAATCTCTAGAACGATCGCCACAACACTTGCTCGATTGTGGCTCCTATTTTGCTAGAGATTGGAGAGCTTACCTTGTCGTTTGATTATTTTACTATTCACATGTAAGTAGGACAACTAATCTCCCGGCGCACCTAAGTGCGAAGCGTGCCTGCTCGCTTACGGTGACTGAGAGTTGGTTGGACTCAGAACCCTCGTTCCTGGTCATGAGCCTTTTGGCGGATGATCGCAGGAGCTCTTTTGTTTGAATAAAGCTCTCATGTTTCCCTGCAAAGAAAAAAAAAGAATAGGACCTATCTCTAGCTTTTTTTCAGAATCTTCAGCCCCCATTCTTTTTACAGTCCATGGCACTAGAGAAAGAAACGCACAATACGATACTTAATATTCTGTTTTTTTTCAGTCTATATGCTCAATATTCCGTTCCGTGCTGGGAGAAAAAAAAAAAAAGACGGATGAGGCCTAATATCTTCAACAAAAAAAAAAAGGCCGTTGCACCATCAGTGTTTGGGCCATTATAGCCTTCTCGAAGTCCACTCAAGGCCCTGCCCGGCCCGGCTTAACTATTAGTAGCCCACACACCATTTCCTCGCACATTTTTCCGCTTTCCTCCATCGCAGGAAACGACCACACGATGGCGTCTTTCTGCCGCTCCGCCGCCGCCGCGGCCAGGTCGGCTGCGCTCCGGTCCAAGTCCCGGATCGCGAGCCCGTTCCCGGCAACGAGGTCTCCCGTTGCCGCTCCTCGCCTCCGCAGGTCATTCCTGAAATCCCCAACCCTTGTGTCGTCCCACCACTAAACTCGCTCCAGAGGTTTTCAATCCTGCTGCTCCTTCTCTCAGGTCCACGGTGAAGATGCTGGCGGGCGCGGAGTCGCTGATGCCGCTCCACAGCGCGGTGGCTGGCGCGCGGCTACGGTCGTGCATCGCCGCCGACTCCTCCTGCTGGAGCTGCCTCTCCCAAGGTGAAGTCCACCCCCTGCATGCATCCAGTTCGTTTCGTTTCTGTTATAACTGAATGCCTAGTCGTGCTAGTTTGATTGGCTCTGCTTGTGATGATGATTTTCTACTATCTAATGCTGGAATTGCAATGGTTTGTTTCCTGAGAGACCAGTCAGCTAAGATGTGATATATTCTAGGATATGATATTTCTGCCCAATTTTTGTTAGCTTGTGCGCATAAGATATATCATTAGTTCATTACATTGGTGTGAATGTGTCGTGAAGCTGTTGGTTTTATCAGTTTATGTATGGCTCTCCTCTATGGATTCCAGTGGGCCTTGGAGAGCATTGTCAGGCTTGTCCATGGTAAATTATAAATTAGATGTGAATATTTCTGTCTCTCTGCCTATGTATGTTATGCTTTTGTACTTGGCAAGCTAAGCACCATTGTTTGTTAGCAAGTAAGAGCAAATGATCAATTGCTCGGTCTGTTGCCTTTAGCTGGATATGTATAGCTGTTTATTGTCTAATTGTGCTTCTTCTTGCATAAGGGTTTTAACGAGATATGTACAGCTTTTCATTGTATGTTGGAGAAGACAAGGTTGCAGAATTATTGGGCTCATTTTTCTTCTTCTTTAATGCTGTTTTCTAATCCGAGGAGTCACTTTCCAAAATTCACCCTCGGAATATTTACAGCTATCCAGTTTTGCTATATGAAAATTATATCACTAGCTTCTTAAAGTTATTCGTAATCTTATAATTTATACCAATGTGTATGCTGTGTAATGATGAACAAAAGTGTGTCTCAGAACTGTCAAAACTGAAAGTATGTTATTACATCATTTAAAAAAGAATAGAGGGAGTAACTTTTAGTATATAATGCATCAATTGCATGCTTGTTGTTTACTTACATTTTCAACATTCTCATTTCTGTTTTGGTAACCATCCTGGTAGGTTTGATCAAGCGCATCTGACATTGGCTAGGAGCGTAATGTTGAAGAGCATGGATCACTTGCTCCTGTGTCATTTTCAAGATATTTTCTTTCTTCTCTGAAGAATAGGATATGTCAGTGTGCATTAATCAAATTTTGTTGAAAAAGTTGCAGATCTAATCTGTTGGTGACTCGTTCACAACTATTGTTTAATTTCACTCTATGCAATAACAGAGTTACCGCAGTTCCTTAACGTAATGTTCGTTTTGTGGACACCTTGAATCTTAACACTGGGTGGTATTACGGGGTTTGTCGTTTTCCAGCCTTGCGTGTATATTGGCTGGGTCTTTAAATTCATCTTATGTGTGCCATTCCTACAAGACAAAAACGCCTACAAATTGAAAAAGTCCAGGTCAAAATCCTACGGTGGTGATCATGTTTACAATTCCTTTTGTTTATTTATGTTCTTTATTGGTTGGTTTCTGATATTCAGTAAGGAGACATCTCTTTTTCTTCTTCTCTTCTCATTGAGCTTTGTTGTTTTGTTTTGATACAACGCATTAGACTTTGCTCTTCCTCGGTGACGAAGGCTGAAGAGGTGGGCATCCTACTAGGAACAGCACTCAGGATGGATCTTATTTATATGCTAGATGCTCGGCTTGGCGAGTCCATGGCTACAGAGATACTGAACTTTGTTTGGTGACTCGGTGTTCGGGTGCGTTCTTTAACTAGTAGGGTTCTGGTGGTTGAAATGTCCTTTTCTCTGTATCAACTGTTGGTCTTGTGCCTAATCTGAACATGAGTTTCGTTCTTCATGAAGACAAAAGTTGAAGTTTCTCCTTCATCCTGATCACACGTTCACCTCACTCTTTGTTGTTTTCCTAAAAATAAAAATCTCATGCTGACAGACCAGTTATTTTTTTCTGCTGGCTTGCCATTATTATTCAGTGATTATGATTAGTTAAGTTAGCAGACTACGGCAGGTTTATTATTTTCTATTTGGCTGGCTTATGTTTGTCCTACATAATTACCTGTTCCTTTGCCGGCTTACCTGTGCCCTCACATCGAATCAATAGTCCGTCCAAATTTTCCCAGTTGGAGAAGGAAGGACGCGGTACTACTTAAGAAGTGAGTTGATACATTCCCTTATCTTTACGTGCTAGCTTCCAGTTCTGCCATTTGCCAATTTCCAGTAGTGTGCTCCGGCATCGGCGATGGCCAAGATCACAGGAACAGCCACATGTGCTCTCTTCATCTTCTTCTCCTTCGCTTGCTGCCTGCCTCCTCTTGCTGGATCCTTGTCCTTCGACTACCCAACCTTCCGCTCGGAGGACCAGAAGGCCATCAAGATCGAAGGTAACGCTTCCTTCAGTGTCGGGCACATCGACATTAGCGGCAACAACTGGGACGTCCGTAAGAGCCAGGGGCGGGCGTCGTACAGTACCCAGCCAATGTTGCTGTGGGATGGGCACACAGGCGAGGTGGCTAGCTTCACCACCAGCTTCTCCTTCATCATCAACCCCAAGTCCAACAGCAGCAGGGGGGCTGGCATGGCCTTCTTCCTTGCCAGCTACCCGTCGAGCTTACCGACTGGGTCTGCAGGTTACTACAACCTCGGTCTCACGAACCAAAAAGATGGTGGTGTGGCGGCAGGCGACAACCGGTTCGTGGCGGTGGAATTCGACACCTCCAATGAGACCGAGGTATCAGATCCCACTGTGGACCACGTTGGCATTGACATCAACTCGTTAAAATCGGTGAAAACATTGCCCCTGCCAAACTTCAGCCTCACTGGAAACATGACTGCCGCAATCCAGTATGACAACGTTTCAAGTATCATGTCTGTCACACTATGGCTTGGTGATGGTCATGGCCAGAATTACAGCCTTAGCTCCAAGGTTGATCTCAAGAGTGCATTGCCGGAGCTGGTTGCGGTTGGCTTCTCGGCGTCGACGGGCAAATCCGTTGAGCTGCATCAATTGCTTTCTTGGCACTTCAACTCATCGCTGGAGGGCAAGACGGCAACAGTAGTAGCACCGCCGGTACTACCACCACCCTCCTCGAGAACTTCCAGTTCCGGAGTCATAGCAGGAGCCGTTGCTGGGGCATCGCTGTTCCTCGTGGTGTTCTTCTCCATGTCAGCCTTCTTGCTACGTCGCCGTCAGAACAAGAAGAAGAGGGAGGCAAAGGAGGAGGATATGGACTCGGAAGGCGAGGTGATCATGGAGATAGAGTTCGGGACGGGGCCAAGGAGGTTCCCGTATCGGCAACTCACCAACGCGACACGGAACTTTGCAGCGGAGGAGAAGCTCGGGCAAGGTGGCTTCGGTGCGGTGTACAGAGGCCACCTGAGAGAGCTTGGCCTCCCCGTGGCCATAAAGCGATTCTCCAATGAGTCATCCATGCAAGGGAGAAAGGAGTACACGTCGGAGATCAATGTCATCAGCCGGCTGCGCCACCGGAATCTGGTGCAGCTTGTTGGCTGGTGCCACAACCACGATGAGCTCCTGCTGGTTTACGAGCTCATGCCCAACCGTAGCCTCGACATCCATCTCCACGGCAAGGGTACCTTCTTGACATGGGCGATGAGGTAACATCTTTGTTGCACGGCGTTCATTCATCTTAACGTGAGTTTGGCATCTCTTGGAGCTCATGAATGGATGATCATTGCAACAGGATGAAGATAGTCCTCGAGCTTGGCTCTGCACTGCTCTACCTCCACGAGGAATGGGAGCAATGCGTGGTGCACCGGGACATCAAGCCCAGCAACGTGATGCTGGACGAGTCCTTCGGCGCCAAGCTGGGCGACTTCGGGCTCGCGAGGCTCATCGACCACTCCGTCGGGATGCAGACGATGACCATAGTTTCCGGTACGCCGGGCTACGTGGACCCCCAGTGCCTGATTACAGGCCGCGCCAGCTCCGAGTCGGACGTGTACAGCTTTGGCGTGGTCCTGCTGGAGGTGGCGTGCGGGAAGAGGCCGATAAGCACATCCGCTAACAAGCAGGGCGTCTCCCGGCTGACCGAATGGGTCTGGGACCTGTACGGCCAGGGAGCCGTTCTTGAGGCGGTCGACGAGCGGCTGAACGGCCACTACGACGAAGTGGAGGTGGAGCGTGTGATGGTCGTGGGGCTCTGGTGCGCTCACCCGGACCCGAGCGCGCGGCCGTCCATCAGAACGGCCATGACCACGCTGGTGTCCAAGGATGCCAAGCAGCTGCCCGTGCTGCCGGCCAAGATGCCCGTGCCCACGTACGCGCCCCCGATGGCACCGTGGGACGGGCAGTCGTCGTCTTCAGGGTTGTCGACGTCCACCGTGACGCGGTCGTCGACGACGAGCGGCTACACGGGGCCAGCGCCAATGGTGACACCCAGGGCATGAGTACCGGCAGGTCCATGTCGAGATCTCTTTGTGGCGGGTCTGAACAGAAATGTCTCCGTTCTTCAGGGCTTCATTGTGATCGTGAACTGAAGTGTCCAGCATGACCGATGTGCTCGCATCAAATGCTCATGAGCATGACTTCTTGAGTTGTAGTATCATATAAACGACGATGTGTGTTTTACCTTTGGGAAACACTTCTCTACAGAAGTCTGATGAGAATCATTCAACAGACTCGTCGGACAACGTCGATTTGTATTTGATCTCACGGCTGAGAGATGCCCGAAAATCAAGCCTGATATTAACCACCCAATTTTCTGGCCCATGCCCTTTATTCTCTCCCTTAATTAACTCCCTAAACCTCCCTCCTGTCCAGCTGTGCACATCGCTAAGCTCGCCATGCCCGTCGCCGCTTCTCCTCTATCACCCAGCACGAGTTTCTGACCCACACATCTGCAGCCTCCGTTCCACCTCGTCGCTGCCCCATCTTGCGGGCGGCTGCACGGGGACTGACCCACCACTTGCTCCTTGTCGTGCTTAATTCCGCCAGGATTGGAGCCTTTTCCACCTGCAGTTTTGGCCTCTGAGGCTCTGATCCACCTCGTCTGAGAGCCGTCTCGGTTTGGACACGAGGCCAACTGGGATAGGCTCTCACGCCATGCAGGAGATAGGAGGGTGGATTACCGGGCGACATTGCATCTCAGCATTGCATGTACAAGTAGGCCACGAGGATGAAGCACATGTGAGTCCCGACTGATGCACAAGTTTAAAAATGGATTGCGTGTAGCATATTTTGTATTGTTCTTTTTCCATTGGGAATTTTCATTATTTTAAGCATTGTAGAGTTCTTCTCAATCGCTCGGATTTGTTCATCCAATTTTGTTAACTCTATCGCATGATTATGTCTCGGATTGCAGGGAGCACAGAAGAAGGTAGTAAGATGCAACACGTCCACAAGGGCACGGTGCTAGTGACAATCTTTGCATTTATGCTTGCAGATCATGTCACTGCCGTAGATGGGCAGTGCTTCGTGATCACCATAGAAGCAAATTTTCCGTTTAACCGAGAAAAATATTCTAGATTGCGGAAACATATTCCCATGTTTAAATATATGTTTTCAACAAATATATGTTCTCTAATATATGAAAAATAGTAAGCAAAATATATATCTTTGGAAGTATGGCGTCTGCATTGTGCCCAGGCGATGCGAAACCTGGTCACATGCATGTATTATTTTTGTTGTATATATGGAAGCAAATTCTCATTTTTTTTAGATGCAAATTCGAAATTATTTGGAAGCAAATTCCCATTTCTTTGGATGCAAATGCCAAATTTTTAGGAAGCAAATTCCCATTTCTTTGGACGCAAATACAAAAAATTGAAGCAAATTCCCATTCCTTTGGACGCAAATACCAAATTCTTTGGAAGCAAAGTCCCAATATAATTTCTTCTAAACGCCAATAATAACAATGGTAAAAAAGGTGTTTGATGGAATCATATATTTGTATTGTTGGAATCATTTTATTGTTGCATTGGTGGCAGCTCTATGGTCATTCGAAACAAAATTTCCTCTAGTCGATCTAAACAAAACAAATGGTCGCGCTGGACACAAATCTCACCGGATTGAAACAATCTCCTGTTGATATGGAAGCAAATTTGCTAGGAAATAGAAGAAAAATGAATTATTCAAGTGATAGAACGTGTTTCTATATATTATAGTATGTGCTTCCCAGTCACAAAAAACTGACCAACAACATGCATTAGACGCACCAGTTTCTCCCAGTTTATTGCACATTTCAACGTGTGTACGGATGAAGCGGCAAGGTGGATTTTACTGCTAAAGTGATGTAGGTCTAGCATGATTTCTGGGGAGCGGTTGACGGGAAACAAATCACAATTAATGCAACATGCAAACCAACTACCTAGGCCCACCTCTTCAATCACACGGTCCTGGCTGTATCAATCTAACGGTGTACTAGTAGTCTGATAGGATGCTAAACATCAGTAGTCTGATTCCTAGCACTGCCCTTTACCTTTACAACTTGCGTTGCTCCTTCCATAAAAGGAACAGAGTTAGAGCACCTTTAGTTTTTTTTGAGGAGTTAAGCCACATTTAGTCGAACTCCTAGTTTTTTTTGAAACTGGGCAAAAGATTTGCCACTTTCATTGATTAAGAAGAAGGTTTAGAGGTTTCGGCCAAAAAGCCGAATTACAACACATTACTCTCGCGGCACTACATTACTCAAATACTTTGCCCCTGCAAGACATCATAGCTTGGATACATCCTTGATTCTAGCAACAAGAACCCCTACCGGCACCGCGGTATTACTGAACACACGTGCGTTTCTCTCATTCTAAATTTCCGACAAGATAAGCATCAGGAAGGACATCATCGGCCGTCTAGATTGCGACATATTGGAATCAATAAGGTTCCACCAGGCCTTTACCGAGTGGATGGCCATCAAGCAGAAGGGTGCACATCCACCAAGCTGAGCCAAGACTTGATCATTCCCCAAACTCGAACCGTGTAGCGGCATTGGAACAGTAGGTGGGCCGCGGATTCTTGAACTTGTTTGCATATGGGGCAACGGTCGCAGTTAGGCCAACCCCAGGTTGAAGCCTGTCGGCCGTCCAAATCCTGTTATTGATAATGAGCCAAGCAAAGAATTTGCATTTGGGGGGAGCCCAAATCTTCCGCACCAATTGTTGCATGTTGGAGTCAACCAAACCCAGGAACTGGGCCTTGTAGGCTGAAGATGCAGAGTAAATGCCATCGTGAGTGAGTTTCCAGGAAATAGAATCATCCATCTCGGGGTTTAGGTGCACCGTAGAAATCTTCTCCCAAAGGTTGACGAACTCGGTCAGATGTCTAGTGGAGGTGATCTTGTCCGTGTTAATTTGATAGACCCAGAAATTATTCTGCAATGCCTTTTGAACCGAACAACCCCGTCTTTTTGATAGATCAAAAATCTTCGGGGCGATGTCTTTGGGCCTCAAACCGTCGAGCCAAGCGGACTCCCAGAAAGAGGCCCGAAGACCATTGCCGAGAAGCACCTTGGTGGCAGCCGCAAAAATGTTTTTATCATTTTCGTCGCAAGGGTTTCCCAAGCGAACCCACGACTTAGGCGGATCCGACCATTCTGCCCAAAGCCACCGGATGCGAAGCGCAGATGCAAACTTCTTTAGATTTAAGATGCCCAGCCCCCCATGAACCTTGGACTTGTAGACCTGCATCCAGTTGATCTTGCATTTGCCTCTAGTGACCTTGTCACAGCCAGCCCAAAGGAAGGCTCGGCGAAGAGAATCAATCTTTCCAGAACCTCAATCGGTAGGTTTAACGTTGTCATATAGTATATAGCGACGACCGTGATGACAGACTTGACCAGCACCGCCCTTCCCGGAGATGCCATGAGCATTCCCAACCTTGGAGTAAGCTTGGCCGCAATCTTGTCCTCCAAGGGCTGGAAGTGGATCCTATTTAGCCTCTTGACCGACAGTGGCAATCCGAGATATTTCATTGGGAAGGTAGATCGGTTGGCCGGGAAGGAATGCAGTATATCATCAAGGTCCAAGTGGTCACATCGGATGGGGGAAACCATGCTTTTAGAGCAATTTGTGACTAGGCCAGTGACCTCCCCAAAGCACACAAGGGTTTTTGCGAAGAATTTGATTTCAGATTTAACTGGCGCAAGGAAGACCGCAACATCATTCGCGTATAAGGAGGCACGAATCACCATCGCATTTCCATCAAGAGGGTGCAACTTGCCTTGCTCTGTGGCCTTCTGTAGGATATGGTGTAGAGGATCAATTGCGAGCACAAAGTGGAGAGGGGAAAGGGGGTCCCCCTGTCTCAAGCCACATCCAAGGGAAATTGGGCATCCGGGCACACCATTGAGAAGTACCCTCGATGAAGTGGTAGAAAGCAGGGCCGAGACCCAACCTCGGAAGCGCGGAGGGAAGCCAAAATGGTTCAGCAACTCAAGGAGGTAATCCCAATGAACCGAGTCAAAAGCCTTTTTGATATCAAGCTTGAATAGCAGAGTCGGATTTTTTTTTTGCGGTGGAAGCGTCGGGCCAAGTTGCGAACGTACATAAAGTTGTCATGGATACATCTTCTTTTGATGAAGGCGCTTTGAGCTTGGGAAACAAGGTCATTCATGTGCGGAGCTAGACGGCTGGACATAACTTTGGCGATGATCTTCGCGATGGCATGTATGAGACTGATGGGGCGAAAGTCCACAATGTCTTCAGCACCCTCCTTCTTGGGAATGAGGGTAACATCCGCAGTGTTTAGCCAGTGCAAATGTGAGGCATGTAGATTCGAGAAGCGATTTATAGCCTGCATGATATCAACCTTAATGATGCTCCAGCAGGATTTGAAGAAGGCACCGGTAAATCCATCTGGCCCGGGGGCCTTATCACTTGGCATGGAAAAAACTGCAGCCTTGACCTCCTCCTCAGAGATGGCATCATCCAGTCCATGTAGGTCGCAATCAGGAGTAGGAATAATGTCCCAGTTGATATCTGTTTTACGTGAGGGTCTCTTTTTGGCGATGTTCTTGAAGTGACGATGGATAATATCTTCTTTGTGCTTGTGTTCAGTGACCCAGCCACCATTGTGCTTGAGGCGACGGATGAAATTTTTTCGCCTACGATGGTTCACCCGCAAGTGGAAGTAACGGGTGTTAGCATCTCCTTCTTTCAGATTAGTTATTCTCGAGTTTTTCCGCTTTCTTGATTTCTCCAGTACAACCCATCCAATGATCTTCCTCTTTAGCCTTCTCCGGATGTCAGCTTCATCATGGGAGAGTTCTCTATGCTCCTGAGCCAAATCGAGAAGCAAAATCACCTCCAGGGCCATGTGTAACTGTATCTTTGCATTTGAAAACAGTGACTTGCTCCAAGAGAGAAGCCTACTAGCAGCAGTCCTCAGTTTATGAAACAGCCTTTGATAGGGCTCCACATGAATGGATTCTTCATTCCAAGCATCAGTGAAAACCTTTTTAAATCCAGGCATCCTTGTCCAGTAATTCTCAAAGCGGAATGTTTTGGGTCTCCTTGGGCCATCATCATTAGCAAGCAATAACGGACAGTGGTCAGAAAGCAAAGATGATAAAGCGTGTAAAATATGAGAGCTGAACTCGACATCCCAATCATCATTGTAGAAGAAGCCATAAAGCTTACACATCGTTGGATTAGAGCGTTCATTGCTCCAAGTGAATTTCCGGTTCTGTAGATGAATTTCCTTTAGCCTACAATTCACCAAAGTGTTGCAGAACCTCAGGAGGCGACTGCGATCAACAGTGGCATGGTTTTTGTCTCTGGCACGATAAATTTGATTAAAGTCTCCATTGACCAGCCATTTTGTTCCATCGACCGGTTTTTGGGAGGTGAGCTCTAGAAAGAAGTCATCTTTGTGAATGCTTCTGGTAGGTCCATAGACCGTAGTTAACTTAAATTTATTTGCATCTGAGGCATTGTTGAGAGCAACTGTTGTGGAGAGAAAATAGGTGCCAATCTGGACATTTGAGATGGATACCACAGATTTGTCCCAAAGCAGCAAGATCCCACCCCTAGTTCCATCCGTCGGTCTGTGTGCGAAGTTCTTGAGGCGATATCCTCCCAGGTAGGCAGCCACATGGGAATCCATGGTCTGAAGCTTGGACTTCTGGATGCAAACTAGATGACAGGAGGAGGCAACAATTGTTTCATGTACAACTGATTAGCGATCAGGACAATTTAGGCAACATACATTCCAGCACAAAATAGCAAGGTTTTGTTCTAACATAATTGCACAAAGATTATGACAGTACAAGCACACTGCTCAATAGACCACATGGGTAACATTGGTCTCACCAAGACCATCAAGGACAACACTAAGATGCTGCAAACAGGCGTACATCTAGCAAGTTTCAGGTTGACTATCATCAGGAAACTAGGCTACATCTGGGACTAATAAGCAAAGCTTAGGCGTCAGTCGAGGCTGCCACGCTCGTGTCTGGCCCTCCTTCACCTCCAGGCTGCATTAGGGCCTCTTCTGCCGCCGATGAGAGGTCGCAATCGAGCTAGAATAAAGCACGCAAGGCAGTGACAACAATGTAGCGACCAGACCTCAAACGGTCCAATCTCTGTGCTCCAGTGTCATCCCTGGATTAGTAATGCGGACACTGCACAGTACTTGAAGGATTTATAACAGAGTAGCAATCACACACTTATTACAACGAGTGTCTCAGAAGAGAACTTATTACAATAAATATGGCTTAAGGCCATCTAATAACGATAACATCGGAAGGCTTGGAAGATAAGTGAGTCCATCAACTCCAACGACATCACTGAGTATAGAACCACGACCCAAAGGCACCTTACTCATTGTCTGAAAAGTCTGCAACATGAACGTTGCAGCCCGAAAACGGGTCAGCACATGGAATATGCTGGCAAAGTAACACATAGAGAGCAATGAACAGAAATAGGCTATACTACATGCATATATGGCTGGTGGAAAGCTCTATGGTTACAGTTTTGCGTAAAGCCAATTTTTCCCTACTGCAAAGGAATAAATTTTATTTAACTATCATGGTAGTTGTTAAACATTGAGAGTGTAGACACCCTCTCAATCCCAGTTAAACATCATCATTAAAAACCCAAAAATATTAATTAGAGTAACCTGATGAGATTCACATGATAATCCAAATACTAGATACTCAAATTGTACATAACTGGGGACACAACTAACCATGATTAGTTTATACACTCTGCAGAGGTTTGCGCACTTTTCCCCACAAGACTCGATCTCCTCTGTTGGGATTCTCGCACTAGATGGTGTTTGAGAAACGGATGACCGAGACATAGTCTTTCAGAAGCGCTAGCACCTTACGAACGGGTAGACCGTTACATCTACTTTCCCCTACATCTACTAGTCTACCACTGTAAGAGTTCGCACGACTTATTCAACTATGCTAGAGCCCATAGTAGCTTGTGGCTGCACACGGAAGTTTCTAGTATGAATAATCTCATGATCCTTTTGAGCCTGGGTGGCGGTCCAAAAAAAATAGGCAATCGCTGGAATACCTAGGTGCCTCAATCCACCCAGATGTGTGTTTAAGTTGCCACCTTAAATAAATCATTAATTTATCAATCTCACAACTGTCATGGATACACTCACCCAATCCACGTCTACTAGCATAACATAGCAATATAAGCAAATGTAGAAGTAACTCCCAGGGTTTGATAAAGAAACATGTAATAGGTAATACCTCATCTACTTCTCAAAACCCACAATTTAATTAGATCCTAATCATGCATTGTTTGAGGATTGATCTAATGCAATAAAAACTGAGTAGTAGGAGGTATGATCAAAGTGTTACTTGCCTTGCTGATGATCCGCAAAACCTAGAGATTCGAAGTAGCAAGCGGCGCACTCCAGGTACTCTATCGCAAACAAACAAGTATACAATAAGCACTCATCTAATGCACAGGTAAAACTCAAATAAGAGATCTAACCAGAAAGTTCAACTTAAGAACTCCGGTTTGCAAAAAGAATCCAATCAAACGAAGCAACGAAAGTCAAACGGCGAAAGAAACAAACTTCATTTACTAATCTGAATCTAAGTCAAATTTTACAGAGGAAAAAACTTGTTTGAGTTGGTTAAACGGAAAGAGAGTTTCGAGATGAAACTCCGGGCGCTTGAATCGCCTGATTCCGATAAACGAGCGAAAAGTTATACTAGATCGAAAATCGGATCAGAAATCACGATCAGAAACAATCGCGGATTAATCAGAGAAAAAGAAAAACGACGAACAGATTAACGAACTAACATTCGTTATCTGAATCTAAACGATGAACGCGTTTGTTAGAATGAACGAATGAGCGAACACTCGCTAATTAACCTAAATCGGAAAAAACCGATCTAATAAAAAAACGGAAACTAAAAAAACCGAACGAAAACTGGTGAAAACCAACGGTTTTCTAAAAAAACCGGCGGTGGCGGCGGAATCAACCTCGACGGCGGCGGCGAGGCTCCGGCGTGGGGTGGCGCGGCGCGGGGCGTGGGACGGCGACGGTGCGGCAAGGCGGCGGCTAGGCGCGACATCGGCGACGGCGGTGGGGCTGGCTAGGGTTAGGGTTTCGGTGCGGGCGACTGGGCTAACGGGCTCGGGGTCGGCACTATATAAAGCCCGGCCGGAGGAGTCCGGGCCGAAACCGGCTCTAAGTCGGTTCACATTTTTTTTAAATAATTACGCGTAGAAAAACAAATAAAAGAAATACTAAACGGACTCCAAATATCCCGAAATAAATTTTCCCCGGCTTCTAAAATCAAGCCGCACAGGATGAACATTTATTTGGGGCCTAAATGCAATTTTGAAAAACGCGCATTTTTCCTAAATTCAAATAAAATAGCAAATAAAATCAAAATAAAATCTTATTTGATTTTATTATTAAATCCTCAATATTTCTTTATTTTGGAAAAGTCATTTTATTCCCTCTCCCATATTTTTATAATAGAAATAATTGAAGATAAAATAAATAAAATCAAATGATCCTATTTTCAAAATTTGAGAAAACTCAAATATGAAAATAACGAAATCCCCAACTCTCTCCGAGGGTCCTTGAGTTGCGTAGAATTTCTAGGATCAACCAAAATGCAATAAAATATGATTTGCAATGATAAGCTAATGTATAACATTCCAAATTAAAAATTTGGGATGTTACAAACCTACCCCACTTAAGATGAATCTCGCCCTCGAGATTCGGGTTGGCTAGAAAATAGGTGAGGGTGGTCCTTCAGCAGATCTTCCTCTCGCTCCCAGGTGGCTTCATCCTCGGTGTGGTGGCTCCATTGAACTTTGCAAAACTTGATAACCTTGCTGCGGGTGACTCGGCTGGCATACTCAAGAATCTTGACTGGTTTCTCCTCATAGGTCAAATCACTGTCCAACTGAATCGCTTCCAGCGGCACTGTATCTCTCAGCGGTATATCAGCCATCTCTGCGTGGCACTTCTTCAACTGGGAAATGTGGAACACGTCGTGAACTCCTGACAATCCTTCGGGCAATTCCAACATGTAGGCTACTTCTCCCATACGTTCCAAAACCTTGTATGGTCCTACAAAACGTGGCGCTAACTTTCCCTTAACTCCAAAGCGCTTAACTCCTTGAAGTGAAGATACTCGAAGATAAACTCGGTCTCCGACTTCGTAAACTGTCTCCTTGCGTTTTGAATCTGCGTAGCTCTTCTTCCTGGACTGGGCTACCTTGAGCCTATCACGAATCAATTTCACCTTCTATTCAGACTCCTTAATCAGATCTGGTCCAAACAACTATCGGTCTCCAACTTCATCCCACGACAATGGGGTCCTGCACCTCCTTCCGTACAAGACTTCGAAAGGGGCCATCTTCAAACTGGATGGATAACTGTTGTTGTAAGAGAACTCTGCGTACGGAAAATTGTCGTCCCAACTAGATCCGTAATCTAGCGCACAAGCTCTCAGCATATCCTCCATAATCTAATTGACTCTCTCGGTCTGGCCATCTATCTGCAGATGAAAAGCTGTACTGAACTCTAGCCTAGTACCCAAAGTTTCGTCCAACTGATTCCAGAACTTTGAGGTAAACTGGGTTCCTCTATCTGATACAATGCTCCTTGGAACTCCATGCAGACATACGATCCTGGTCATGTATATCTTTGCTAACTTAGCACTGGTGTAGGTAGTCTTCACTGGGATGAAATGAGCTACCTTTGTCAAATGATCGACTACAACCCAAATCGAGTCATAGCCTGAACGAGTTCTGGGTAATCCCGTAATAAAATCCATGCCTAACTTATCCCACTTCCATTCGGGTATTGGCAATGGCTGTAACAATCCTGCTGGCTTCTGATGCTCTACCTTTACTCTCTGACATACGTCACAAACTGCTACATACTCCGTAATATCCTTCTTCATTCCGGTCCACCAGAAGATATCCTTCAAATCCAGATACATCTTGGTATTTCCTGGGTGAATCAAATATGGTGAATCATGGGCTTCCTGCAGAATTAACTTCCTGATCTCCGGGTCATTGGGCACATAGACACGGTCTTCAAACCATAAGGTATTGTGTTCGTCCTCACGAAATCCTTTAACTTTTCCTTTGCTCATTTTCTCCTTTATAGAGGCAACCTCCTTGTCAGTCTTCTGAGCTTCTCTGATCTTATCCATCAAAGTAGACTGAATCTCCAATGCTGCTACATAGCCTCTCGGGACTATCTCCAAACATAGATCACGAAGATCCTCGGCTAACTCCCTTGGTACATCTCCCGTCATTAGGGTGTTGACATGGCTTTTATGGCTCAACGTGTCAGCTACTACGTTAGCCTTTCCAGGATGGTAATGCAATCTCATATCATAATCATTGATGAGCTCCAACCATCTCCTTTGCCTGAGATTCAACTCCTTCTGCGTGAAAATATACTTCAAACTCTTGTGATCCGTATACACCTCCCAATGGTTTCCAATGAGAAAATGTCTCCAAGTCTTTAATGCATGCACTACGGCTGCTAACTCCAAATCATGAGTGGCATAATTCAACTCATGCGGCTTAAGTTGTCGTGAAGCATACGAAACAACTCTTCCTTCCTGCATAAGCACTGCTCCAAGTCCTCGACGTGAAGCGTCGCAATACACCTCATAATCCTTGTTCTGATCCGGCAGAATCAACACTGGTGATGTAACCAAACGTTTCTTCAACTCCTGGAAACTAGCCTCACATTCCTCAGTCCATTTGAACTTGGTATCCTTCTTCAACAACTCCGTCATAGGCTTCGCAATCTTCGAGAAATTTTAAATGAATCTCTGGTAGTATCCTGCGAGTCCAAGAAAACTCCGGATCTCTTCAACTGTTGTTGGTGCTTCCCAATTTGTCACAGTGTCAACCTTGGTGGGATCTACTGCTATACCTTCTCCGGATATAACGTGTCCGAGGAATCCAACTTCCTTCAACCAAAATTCACATTTGCTAAACTTGGCATATAACTGATGTTCTCTGAGCTTCTCAAGTACCAAACGCAAATGCTCCTTATGCTCCTCTTCATTCTTCAAGTAAACTAGAATATCATCAATGAACACTACGACGAACTTATCCAAAAACTCCATAAATACTTTGTTCATCATGTTCATAAAATATGCAGGTGTGTTGGTCAGTCCAAATGACATAACGGTATACTCGTACAGCCCATACCTGGTGGTAAAAGCTGTCTTAGGTATATCCTGTTCTCGAATCTTCAACTGATGGTATCCTGATCGCAGATCGATCTTGGAAAATACCTTAGCTCCTTGCAATCAGTCAAACAGATCATTGATCATCGGTAGTGGGTACTTGTTCTTGATTGTTACTTCGTTCAATCCTCGATAATCAACAACCATCCTTAACGATCCATCCTTTTTCTCCACTAGAAGTACTGGCGATCCCCAAGGCGAAGAACTTGGGCGAATATATCCTTTATCCAGTAACTCCTTAATCTGCTTCTTAATCTCCTCCAAATCTTTTGCGGGCATCCTGTATGGTCTCTTAGATATTGGCCCTATGCCTGGCAATAGCTCAATTAAAAACTCAATGTCTCTATCCGGTGGCATGCCTGGCAATTCCTCCGGAAACACATCAGGGAAATCCTTTACCACTGGTACTTCCTCTTGCACAACTCCTGTTAACGAATTTACATGAGTCCTCTTCGGCACATGCCGGGATACATACTTGATCCTTCTTCCTTCTGGGGTGGTGAGAAAAATCGACTTACTGGCGCAATCGATGTTTCCTCCATACAACGATAGCCAATCCATACCCAGAATTATATCCAAACCTTGTGATTCCAAAATGATTAAATCCGAGGGAAACACATGCCTACCTATACTCAATGGCACTTGAAAACATCCTTTACTGGCCATGTACTCCGCTCCTGGTGAGCTTACTAATATAGGTGTTCTAAGAACTTCGGTGGAAAGGTTATACTTATCCGCAAATTCCCTTGATATGTATGAATGCGATGCACCAGTATCAAAAAGAACGATTGCAGTAAATGACTTAACCAAAAACTTATCGATTACTGCATCCAGCTGCTCTTCAACCTCCTCCACGTTTACGTGGTTCACCTATCCCCTATTGAAAGGGTTCGTCTTCTTCCCAGATCTTCCATTGCCATTACCATTCTGGGATTTAGGACATTCATTGGCATAATGTCCAGTCTTCTGGCACTTAAAGCAAGTGACTTGGCTCAGGTCTCTCTTGGCTGGGGTTGATGGGTTGTTACGGTTTTGGCCGTTGCTTCCTCCATTCCCATTACCATTCTTGGGGCCATTATGATTGTGCGAGCTACCTTCTCCATGGGTATGCTGAAAATGTCCTCCCGGTCTAGGGGTAAAACGTGGCTTCTGCTGAGCTCCAGAATTGTACTTCCCTTGTCCATACTTCCTCGTGCGGTTCTCAATTTGCTACTGCTTCCCTTCAATCATAAGAGCACGATCTACCAACTCCTGGTAGTTGTTGAAGCTTGCTACCATCAACTGCATGCTCAACTCATCATTCAGTCCTTCCAGAAACTTCTCCTGCTTAGCTACATCCGTAGCCACATCATCTGGGGCATAACGTGCTAGCTTACTAAAGTCCTCCACATACTGGCCAACTGTCCGTCCTCCTTGGCGCAAGTTCCGAAACTCACGCTCCTTCATGGCCATAGCTCCTGCTGAAACATGGGCAGTATGGAAAGCCTGCTAAAACTGGTCCCATGTGACAGTGTCGATAGGGAAAGTGGCTGTGAAATTGTCCCACCATGATGCTGCGGGTCCGTCAAGCTGATGTGCGGCGAACTTCACCTTTTCCGCATCTGTGCATCCTGCCGTGGTCAGCTCCCTAGCTGTCTTGCAGAGCCAATCATCTGCTACTATAGGCTCGGTGCTACTAGAGAACACCGGCGGATTCAACATAAGAAAACGGGCTAAGTGGTTAACAGGTGGTGGTGGTGGGTTGTTGTTGTTGTTCCCCTGATTCTGATTCTGGACTAGCAACTGCATCAACGTATTCTGCTGCTGGATCAACTGAGTGAGCTCCGGTGGGAATGTAAATCCGGGGTCACGTCTCAGAGGCATCTGATGGGTTTAGAAAAGATGAGATTTAAGAATAGAGAGGGGTCTAGAGAGAAAACACTACCCATATGCACATGAGGCAAAAGCAAACATTTCACTTCATTCAATCAAACAAGGGCATACAATTGGTCTAACTATCGCAAGTGCTCGGACTACTATATTTACATGATGGACTACTACTACTGATGGGGTGGTCTACTAGAAATATTATTCGGTTGCAGACTCCATGATATCTGCTCCAGCTTCATCAACATAGTCATCATCGCTATCGTCTGGGTCCGAGTCGGTGTCATCGATGATGATGTAGTCTTCCGGGAGAATCTCCTTGGGTTCTTCATCTTCTTCTACTGGTGTAGGGTCTCCCATAAATATTCCGATCTTCTTGATTAGGTCGTCATTCTTCTCCATTAGTACTTCGATTTCCTCTTCATAATCTTCACGTGTAGCCTTGAGTTCTTCCTCCAGTTCCTTGATTCTTGTCCTTGCCTTCTTCAGATCTATCATGTCTGCGCACAACTGGTTCTCCTGACGTCGTATGTGCTGGTTTAGCTCCTGGATAAAAGCTGCAATTCATCTATCCTTCTTGGTGTTGATCATCTCCCAGTGCTCATCTCGGCGCCCACAAATCAGGTAGATAGTATCCTTGAGATCATTGCGGTAAACTTCTCCAATACGTCCCATGGCGATGTGAGCTGCCATGCTCTTTCCTAGACTCCAGGTTGGTGCATCAAAGGAAAACTCTATGGGCTCATTGACTGGCATGTACGTCCTTCCTGGAACTTGAACTTGAATCATCCAATGCTCATCTTCCTGTAAAGTGGCGTTGTAGGTTCCGGTGAAGCTTGGTACTCCGACGTTCAGGTATCTAGTGACTTCCTTCAAATGACGACCAAAGGGTGTATCTTCATCCGGTTGCGTGAACTTGTTCCTTGCATCTGCCATCCTAAAAGAGTAGAAAAGATGAGGAGTCAGAATGGAAAGAGTGAGTAGTGATCTAGGGCTTTAGCTTAGTGGTCGTGTCCTACAGTCAGCGTGTGCTCTGATACCATCTTGTAGCGACCAGACCTCAAACGGTCCAATCTCTGTGCTCTAGTGTCATCCCTGGATCAGTAATGCTGACACCGCACAATACTTGAAGGATTTATAATAGAGTAGCAATCACACACTTATTACAACGAGTGTCTCAGAAGAGAACTTATTACAATAAATAAATATGGCTTAAGGCCATCTAATAACGATAACAGCGGAAGGCTTGGAAGATAAGTGAGTCCATCAACTCCAACGGCATCACTGAGTATAGAACCACGACCTAAAGGCACCTTAATCATCGTCTGAAAAGTCTGCAACATGAACGTTGCAGCCCGAAAACGGGTCAGCACATGGAATATGCTGGCAAAGTAACACATAGAGAGCAATGAACAGAAATAGGCTATACTACATGCATATATGGTTGGTGGAAAGCTCTATGGTTACAGTTTTGCGTAAAGACATTTTTTCCCTACTGCAAAGGAATAAATTTTATTTAACTATCATGGTAGTTGTTAAATATTGAGAGTGTAGACACCCTCTCAATCTCAATGAAACATCATCATTAAAAACCCAACACTATTAATTAGAGTAACATGATGAGATTCACATGATAATCCAAATACTAGATACTCAAATTGTCCATAACCGGGGACACAGCTAACCATGATTAGTTTATACACTTTGCAGAGGTTTGCGCACTTTTCCCCACAAGACTCGATCTCCTCCATTGGGATTCTCGCACTACATGGTGTTTGAGAAATGGATGACCGAGACATAGTCTTTCAGAAGCGCTAGCACCTTACGAACGGGTAGACCATTACACCTACTTTCCCCTACATCTGCTAGTCTACCACTGTAAGAGTTCGCACGACTTACTCAACTATGCTAGAGCCCATAGTAGCTTGTGGCTGCACACGGAAGTTTCTAGTATGAATAATCTCATGATCCCTTTGAGCCTGGGTGGCGGTCCAAAAGAAAAACAAGCAATCGCCGGAATACCCAGGTGCCTCAATCCACCCAGATGTGTGTTTAAGTTGCCACCTTAAATAAACCATTAATTTATCAATCTCACACCTGTCATGGATACACTCACCCAATCCACGTCTACTAGCATAGCATAGCAATATAAGCAAACGTAGAAGTAACTCCTAGGGTTTGATAAAGAAACAGGTAATAGGTACTACCTCATCTACTTCCCAAAACCCACAATTTAATTAGATCCTAATCATGCATTGTTTGAGGATTGATCTAATGCAATAAAAACTGGGTAGTAGGAGGTATGATCAAAGTGTTACTTGCCTTGCTGATGATCCGCAAAACCTAGAGATTCGAAGTAGCAAGCAGCGCACTCCGGGTACTCTATCGCAAACAAACAAGCATAAAATAAGCACTCATCTAATGCACAGGTAAAACTCAAATAAGAGATCTAACCAGAAAGTTCAACTTAAGAACTCCGGTTTGCAAAAAGAATCAAATCGAACGAAGCAATGAAAGTCAAACAGCGAAAGAAACAAGCTTCGTTTACTAATCTGGATCTAAGTCAAATTTTACAGAGGAAAAAACTTGTTTGAGTTGGTTAAACGGAAAGAGGGTTTCGAGACAAAACTCCAGGTGCTTGAATCGCCTGATTCCGATAAACGAGCGAAAAGTTATACTAGATCGAAAATCGGATCAGAAATCGCGATCAGAAATAATTGCGGATTAATCCGAGAAAAAGAAAAACGACGAACAGATTAACGAACGAACGTTCATTGTCTGGATCTAAACGATGAACGCGTTCGTTAGAATGAACGAACGAGCAAACGCTCGCTAATTAACCTAAACCGAAAAAAACTGATCTAATAAAAAAAGGAAACTAAAAAAACCGAACGAAAACCGGTGAAAACCAACGGTTTTCTAAAAGAAACCGGCGGCGGCGGCGGAATCGACCTCGACGGTGGCGGCGAGGCTCCGGCGTCGGGCGGCTGTGGCGCGGGGTGTGGGGCGGCGGCGGCGCGCGGCAGCGGCGGCGGCGGCGGGGCTGGCTAGGGTTAGGGTTTCGGTGCGGGCGGCTGTGCTAACGGGCTCGGGGTCGGCGCTATATAAAGCCCGGCCGGAGGAGTCCGGGCCGAAACAGGCTCTAAGTCGTTTCGCATTTTTTTAAATAATTACACGCAGAAAAACAAACAAAAGAAATACTAAACAGACTCCAAAAATCCCAAAATATATTTTCCCGGCTTCTAAAATCAAGCCGCACGGGATGAACATTTATTTGGGACCTAAATGCAATTTTGAAAAACGCGCATTTTCCTAAATTCAAATAAAATAGCAAATAAAACCAAAATAAAATCTTATTTGATTTTATTATTAAATCCTCAATATTTCTTTATTTTGGGAAAGTTATTTTATTCCCTCTCTCATATTTTTATAATAGAAATAATTGAAGATAAAATAAATCAAATCAAATGATCCTATTTTCAAAATTTGAGAAAACTCAAATATGAAAATAACGAAATCCCCAACTCTCTCCGAGGGTCCTTGCGTTGCGTAGAATTTCTACGATCAACAAAATGCAATAAAATATGATATGCAATGATGAGCTAATGTATAACATTCCAAATTGAAAATTTGGGATGTTACACAGCAATGTCCGGGAGACGCCCTTGGAACATGTCAGCAAACTTGGCAATCGCTGTCTTTGTGACCCGTTCATCATCAGCAAGCACCCCCATTCGACGACACAGAAGTTGCCCATCCAGCTTGGAGATGGGCATCTTCCTCTTTTCAGCAGCAATTCTGGGGCTCTAACACGGCAGTTGAAAGCCGGTGACTCCAGCCAGCGTCTTCCGGCGAGCAGCGAGAGGTCTTGAGGGCGTCGAGTGTGGGGAGGGGGGTGGCAGCAGCATTGGCATGCGAGGGATAAAAATTGGCGTGTCATTCTCCCTCTCTTCAACTTCATCTTCAGGCTAGAGCAAGGAAACCTCATGTACTGATGTAATTGGCGTGTCATTCTGTTCGCACATGAACACGTCATTGTGTACCCTCGGCGTTGAGCGCGATACGTAGGATACGTCGCCGAAGGAGGCTCACCGGAAGCGTGATACGCAAGACAATCTGGCGAGCTCTTTTGAAGACCCGAAACCCCACGCGGCCAGGAGAGACCCCGTCTGGATGCACGTCGGTGATGGGCTGCCCTAGGTCGGTTCACCCGCCCCTAGGGCTTCTTAGATCGAAGCTCTCCGAAGCGAAGAACACCGATGAACGAGAAGCAGAAAACTAGGGTAGGAGATGAAAGTTTGTAAATGGGTTTTTGCGATTGTGTGTCGTTGTTCAATCGGCCGTCACCCCTTAGGTATATAAGAGGCGGCTGGATTTCCTGTGCAAGGAAAAGTCTTGGATTCACGTCCAAAACCCTAGTCAAATTCAGATTGGTTTTGTCTGAACTTTCCAAAACTGTTCAGTTTAAACTGGCTGCACCTTGCGGATATTTTTTGTGGTGGTAAACTACCTCGGATGAAAACGAGCCCAAAAGCAATCTTGACCATTTCGACGAGGCGAACAACTTTTATGTTGTACATTTTTTGATTAGAGGTCATCTTGAGGGTTGAATCGCTCGCACAAAACAGGCTATTATTCACGCTACCTCGCGCAAAACAAGCTATTATTCACGCTACCCATCAGACACGGTGTCTGGTGGGGCGCGCCACTTTCTGCCTCCTGACAGAGCTGCATTTCGACGGCTCTAACTTTTTCATACGAACTTGGATTGGAACAATTTTTATATCAAAATCAATCATTTCGACGAGACGAAGATAACCCGTGTAGATTATTTTTCCATACGGGGCAGTCTTGGGGGCGTAATGAGCCGAATAGTGTTCTGAATACAAAATCTCAGTATTTCGAACACAACTTCGGCCTTCGAGATGAGATCGGATGGCGATGGCCCAAACTTCAAAGATGTTCATATCGACAATACTAAACTTTTTTATGTAGATCACTTCTCCTTTTAAGGCCATATTAATTAAGTTCTTGACCGTACCAAAATCGGGTGTCAACACATCACTACAAAAAAAGACACATCCGTGACATTTTGGGTCGAACGAAATTTTTTTCTGTCATACATATGACACTTCTATGATGATAATTGTGACAAAACCCGATATCATCATAGATGTGGTGGGCTCCTACTTCTATGACAAAAAATCATGACAGAAAATGGGCTTTTCGTCCTGAGCGGGGCGGAGACGCAGCTGCATGACATTCTTTGGGCTGTCCATGAAGGAAAAAACCATGGTAGAAGCGAGGGTGAGGAAAATTTCGGGGAGTTCCCGGTTACGGTGGGAGGTCGGGGGCCGAGCGATGCGCGTTTCTCTCGTACACGTACGCGCGTGTGTGCGAGGCATTGGCTCTAACTGAACCCGAGCGAGGCGTTGGGCTCTAACTGAACCCGAGCGATTGCACTGCAGGCACGCGTTACTGAACCCGAGCGATCGATTGATGGCTGTTAACTGAACCCGATCGAGCGATTCCTTCGCTACTGCTGCTAACTGAAGCCGATCGATGGGATGGGGGGGGGGGGGGGGGGGGGGGGGGGGGGTTGGATGAACAGTGAGCGGTGGCGTTGCCTATGATGAACAGGACCCCGTGGTGTGGTGGAGGGCTGGATAAACAGTAGATGGTGGAGGGGTGCCCGTGGAGGGGTGGATGAACAGGACCCTGATAACCCACAAGTATAGGGATCGCAACAACTTTCGAGGGTAGAGTATTCAACCCAAATTTATTGATTCGACACAAGGGGAGTCAAAGAATATCTCAAGTATCAGCAGCTGAGTTGTCAATTCAACCACACCTGGAAACTTAGTATCTGCAACAAAGTGTTTAGTAGCAAAGTAATATGATAGTGGTGGTAGCAGCAACAAAAGTAAAGACAGCAAAAGTAATGTTTTTGGTATTTTGTAGTGATTATAACAGTAGCAACGGGAAAGTAAATAAGCGTAAACCAGTATATGGAAAACTCGTAGGCACCGGATCAGTGATGGATAATTATGCCGGATGCGGTTCATCATGTAACAGTCATAACATAGGGTGACACAGAACTAGCTCCAATTCATCAATGTAATGTAGGCATGTATTCCGTATATAGTCATACGTGCTTATGGAAAAGAACTTGCATGACATCTTTTGTCCTACCCTCCCGTGGCAGCGGGGTCCTATTGGAAACTAAGGGATATTAAGGCCTCCTTTTAATAGAGAACCGGAACAAAACATTAGCACATAGTGAATACATGAACTCCTAAAACTATGGTCATCACCGGGAGTGGTCCCGATTATTGTCACTTCGGGGTTGCCGGATCATAACACATAGTAGGTGACCATAGACTTGCAAGATAGGATCAAGAACTCACATATATTCATGAAAACATAATAGGTTCAGATATGAAATCATGGCACTCGGGCCCTAGTGACAAGCATTAAGCATAGCAAAGTCATAGCAACATCAATCTCAAAACATAATGGATACTGGGGATCAAACCCTAACAAAACTAACTCGATTACATGATAAATCTCATCCAACCCATCACCGTCCAGCAAGCCTACGATGGAATTACTCACGCACGGCGGTGAGCATCATGAAATTGGTGATGGAGGATGGTTGATGATGACGACATCGACGAATCCCCCTCTCCGGAGCCCCGAACGGACTCCAGATCAGCCCTCCTGAGAGGTTTTAGGGCTTGGCGGTGGCTCCGTATCGTAAAACGCGATGATTTCTTCTCTCTTATTTTTTCTCTTCGAAAGCAAATATATAGAGTTGGAGTTGGCGTCGGAGGGTTTCCAGGGGGCCCATGAGGTAGGGGGGCGCGCCCTAGGGGGGGGGGGCGCCCCCCCCCTCGTGAGAAGGGTGTGGGCCCCCTGGTCTTCATCTTTGGCGAGGATTTTTTATTGTTTTTTCTAAGATGTTCCGTGAAGTTTCAGGTCATTTCGAGAATATTTGTTTTCTGCATATAAAACAACACCATGGTAATTCTGCTGAAAACAGCGTCAATCCGGGTTAGTTCCATTCAAATCATACAAGTTAGAGTCCAAAATAAGGGCAAAAGTGTTTGGAAAAGTAGATACGACGGAGACGTATCAACTCCCCCAAGCTTAAACCCTTGCTTGTCCTGAAGCAATTCAGTTGACAAACTGAAAGAAAGAAAAACTTTTACAAACTCTTTTTGCTCTTGTTGTTGTAACTATGTCAAGCCAGCATTCAAGTTTTCAGCATAGATCATAACTAACCACATTTGCAATAATTTTTAGGTCTCATAACTACTCATATCAATAGCATAATCAACTAGCAAGTCATAATAATAAATCTCGGATGACAACACTTTCTCAAAATAATCATAATATGATATAACAAGATGGTATCTCGCTAGCCCTTTCTGATACCGCAAAACATAAATGCAAAGCACCTTTAAAGATCAAGGACTGACTAGACATTGTAATTCATGGTAAAAGAGATCCAATCATAGTCATACCCAATATAAATTAACAGTGATGAATGCAAATGACAGTTGTGCTCTCCAGCTAGTGCTTTTTAATAAGAGGGTGATGACTCAACATAAAAGTAAATGGATAGGCCCTTCGCAGAGGGAAGCAGGGATTTGTAGAGGTGCCACAGCTCGGTTTTGAAATAGAGATAAATTGTATTTTGAGCGGCATACTTTCATTGTCAACGTAACAACTAAGAGATGGCGATATCTTCCATGCTAAACACATTATAGGCGGTTCCCAAACAAAATGGTAAAGTTTATACTTTATACTCCCCCTCCACCAACAAACATCAATCCATGGCTTGCTCGAAACAACGAGTGCCTCCAACATACATCAGGTCCTGGGGGGAGTTTTGTTTGCAATTGATTTTGATTTAGTTTGCATAAAGCATGGGACTGGGCATCCCGGTGACCAGCCATTTTCTCGTGAGTGAGGAGCGGAGTCCACTCCTCTTGAGAATAACCCGCCTAACACGGAAGATAAGGACAGCCTTTGTTGATACATGAGCTATTCGAGCATACAAAACAGAATGTTTATTTGAAGGTTTAGAGTTTGGCACATACAAATTTACTTGGAACGACAGGTAGATACCGCATATAGGAAGGTATGGTGGACTCATCTGGAATAACTTTGAGGTCTAAGGGATTGGATGCACAAGCAGTATTCCCGCTTAGTAAAGGTGAATGCTAGCAAAAGACTGGGAAGCGACCAACTAGAGAGCGACAACAGCCATGTACATGCATTAAAATTAATAAACATTGGAAGCAAGCATGAGTAGGATATAATCCACCATGAACATAAATATCATGAAGGCTATGTTGATTTGTTTCAACTACATGCGTGAACATGTGCCAAGTCAAGTCACTTAAATCATTCAAAGGAGGATACCACCCCATCATACCACATCATAATCATCTCAATAACATGTTGGCACACAAGGTAAACCATTATAACTCATAGCTAATCAAGCATGGCACAAGCAACTATGATCTCTAATTGTCATTGCAAACATGTTTATTCATAATAAGCTGAATCAAGAACGAGGTACTCATCATATTTACAAAAACAAAAGAGGTCGAGTTCATACCAGCTTTTCTTATCTCAGTTAGTCCATCATATATCATCATAATTGCCTTTCACTTGCACGACCGAATGGTGTGAATAATAATAAGAGTGCACGTGCATTGGACTGAGCTGGAATTTGCGAGCATTCAATAAACAGGAGAAGACAAGGCAATACGGGCTCTTGGTTAAGTCAACAATAATGCATATAAGAGCCACTTCAACGATTTAATTATGGTCTTCTCCTACTGACCCCCAAAGAAAAGAAAAGAAATAAAACTATTTACACGGGAAAGCTCCCAACAAGCAAAAGAAGAACGGGAAATATTTTTGGGTTTTCTTTTTAATTATTACTACTACAGCAGAAAAATAAACTACTACTATTTTTTGGTTTTTCTTAAGGTTTAACAAACACACAAGAAGAAAGCAGGAAAAAGAAAATAAACTAGCATGGATATTACAGTGAAAAAGTATGAGCACTGACATCTAGCAATGAGTGTGTGTGAATATAAATGTAATGTCGGTGAGAAATACGTACTCCCCCAAGCTTAGGCTTTTGGCCTAAGTTGGTCTATGGCCACGGCTGGCCTAGCGGATATCCATAATAATAGTTGTTGGGGTCGTACTGTGATGAGGAAGAATAGTTGGGATCATACTGGAGTGCAGTGGTTATTGCCTGCTGAGCTGCAGCGTGGAGTCGAGCTGCCTCCGCTCTCCTCTCGTACTCTTCTGCCTCCTCCCTGGTAATAACATATCTTCCTTTTGTCTGTGAATCAAAGAAGGCAGGAGCAGGGAGAGTAATACGGAAGACACGTCGTTTATCAAAAATTAAACGATACAAGAGAGGTGATTCAGGCCTCTCGACAAACTGGTGCGAAGCCATAGAGTCATAATCTAAATATGCAGGAGGCAATTCCATATCACCCTCACGAATGTCTATCTGAAGAAAATGAGCTAAGAGGGTTGCATAAATTCCTCCAAAAAAATCTTCATTATGTCTATTATGATGCAACCTACGAGCTACAATGGCTCCCATATGATAAGATTGGTCTCCTAACACAGCACTCCTAAGAATGCTGAGATCAGGGACACACATGTGACATGCTTCATCCTTAGCATTTATGCATCTACCGATGAAGAGAGCAAAATAATGTATAGCAGGAAAGTGAATGCTCCCTAAGGTAGCCTGCATTATATCTCTAGATTCCCCCACAGTTATACTAGCAAGAAAGTTTCTAAATTCAGATTTAGGGGGATCCCTGGTCTTCATCTTTGGCGAGGATTTTTTATTGTTTTTTCTAAGATGTTCCGTGAAGTTTCAAGTCATTCCGAGAATATTTGTTTTCTGCACATAAAATGACACCATGGTAATTCTGCTAATAACAACGTCAGTCCGGGTTAGTTCCATTCAAATCATACAAGTTAGAGTCCAAAACAAGGGAAAAAGTGTTTGGAAAAGTAGATACGACGGAGACGTATCAGACCCCGTGGTGTGGAGGGCTGGATGAACAGTAGACGGTGGAGGGGTGGTTGAACAGGACCCCGTCATGTGGAGGGCTGGATGAACAGTAGACGGTGGAGGGGTGAAAGCACAAGTGCTCCCTGGGTGTTTTTGGTAATAAATGTCAACATATCTCTTGTTGGACTAACACTTTTACCTAGTATGTTTCAGATAAGTTCAACAATGGAGTGGCATGGACTAGAGGATGTGGAACCCCTTCAAGATGCTAAGGACAAAGGATTGGCTCAAGCTTCAAGATCAAGACTCTACATTTTCTATTTTAGTGATCCAAGATCACATTGAGTCTATAGGAAAAGCCAATACTATCAAGAGGGGATGAGGTGTTGCTTAATGGCTTGCTTGCTCAAAGTGCTTAGTGATATGCTCCAAAACCCTCAACTACCTTCCCACATCCACATATGACCTAAACCAAAAGTCAAACTCGGCCCCACCGATTCTTTCTATTCGGAGCCACCAAGTTCAGTTAACATAGCCACTACCAGAAACCCTAATCAGTTCGGTCTCACCGATGGGATCTCGGTCTCACTGAGATGGGCTTGCAAACTCTCTGTTACCTGTTGCAATATTTTTGGTCCCACCGAGATATGCAATCGGCCCCACCGAGTTTGCTTGGCCAACTCTCTGTTTCGCTTATTACCCAAATCGGTCCCATCGAGTTTGAGTAATCGGTCAAACCGAGTTTTGGTTTTACCCTAACCCTAGCACATCGGTTCCACCGAGTTGAACTAGTCGGTCCCACCAAAAACCCTAACGGTCACTAGGTTTACTAAATCGGTCCGACCGAGTTTTTCCCTTCGGTCTTACCGAGATTGGTAAATTGAGTGTAACGGTTAGATTTTGTGTGGAGGCTATATATACCCCTCCACCCACTCTTCATTCGTGGAGAGAGCCATCAGAACATACCTACACTTCCAATACACATTTTCTGAGAGAGAACCACCTACACCTGTGAGAGAGAGAGAGAGAGTTGAGTGTTGGGGAGACTATCATTTGAAGCACAAGAGCAAGGAGTTCATCATCAACACACCATTTGTTACCTCTTGGAGAGTGGTGTCTCCTAGATTGGCTAGGTGTCACTTGGGAGCCTCCAACAAGATTGTGGAGTTGAACCAAGGAGTCTTTAAGGGCAAGGAGATCGCCTACTTCGTGAAGATCTACCGCTAGTGAGGCAAGTCCTTCGTGGGCGACGACCATGATGGAATAGACAAGGTTGCTTCTTCGTGGACCCTTCGTGGGTGGAGCCCTCCGTGGACACGCACAACCATTACCCTCCATGGGTTGAAGTCTCCATCAACGTGGATGTACGATAGCACCACCTATCGGAACCACGACAAAAACATCCGTGTCTCCAATTGCGTTTGAATACTCCAAACCCTTCTCCTTACATTCTTGCAAGTTGCATGCTTTACTTTCCGCTGCTCATATACTCATTGCATGCTTGCTTGATATGTATTGTGTTTGTTAAACTTGTTCTTAAACTCCACTTAAACTTAAGAATATTAAAAACTACAACTTTTGGCACTTAGTGTCTAATCACCCCCCTCTAGACACCTCTTCTCGATCCTTTCAATTGGTATCAGAGCTTTGGTCTCCATTGCCTTGGTTTAAACACCGTTGGAGGAAGATGGATGTGTCTACTTTGGGGAGTCTTAGACATAGAGTGCCCATTCTTGATGGAGAGTATTTTCATGAGTGGAAAAATGAAATGCTTGAGATTTTCAATGAATATCATTTGAACAAGTACATACTAGCCCTTGTGCACCTCATGTTGATCCTTTGCATCCTACCCTTGATGAGTCAATTGACATGATTCACAATCTTAGAACTGTTAATCTTATCACTAGAGGCTTGCCTAGAAACTTGATTGGATGTCTGCGTACTCTTAAGTGTGCCTACACCATATGTAAATTTCTTGAGGAACTCTTTCCAAATTATTCCTTGAAAGATCTAGATGAAATCCTCCATAAGTCTATTGCCTTGATTAAGATGAGTTCCAATGATCCCAAATTTGGTGACTGCTTATTTGAGCTTACTAATCTTACGAGTGCCAAAGGAGATGTTGGAATCATTAGCAATATCATTTCCAGAGCTATTAGAATTCATAAAGATAACTATAGAAATGGTCATTTATCTAATGAATTGCCCTCTCTAGGAATTGATCAATCACAAGATGATGTTGAACATGAATACTCGGATGAGGATGATGATGGTGATAATGATAGTGACTATGATCTCGATGATGCGATGAGACACTTTGGTCTTATGGCAAATCTTCGCGGCTACATGGCTGGAGGAAAGGAATGGGTCCTTGATAGTGGATGTACTGATCATATGACCGGAGATAAAGACATGTTCCGTGAGCTTGCTGAAAATAACGGCCCTCGAAAGTATGTCACTTTTGGTGATAATTCAAAGGGTAAGGTGGTTGGCCTTGGTAAGGTGGCCATCTCACATGATAGCTCCATACAAAATGTCATGCTTGTTGAATCTCTTGGCTACAACTTACTTTCAATATCTAGACTTGCTGATTTCGGTTTCAATGTCCTATTTACTGAAGTAGACTGCCAAGTGTTTCGTAGAGATAATCATAAAATGGTCTTTACCGGTATACGTAGAGGAGATCTTTACATTGTTGATTTCACTAAAAAGGCTCAACCTAAAACTTGCTTAATTGCCAAATCTTCTAAAGGCTGGTTATGGCATAGAAGACTAGGTCATGTTGGTATGCGAAATCTTGATAAGCTTATTAAATGTGATCATATCCTTGGAATAAAAGATGTCATATTTGACAAGGATAGACTTTGTAGTGCTTGTCAAGCAGGGAAACAAGTTGGAGGAAGTCATCGCGCGAAGAACATCATGACCACAAGAAGACCACTCGAGCTACTTCACATGGATCTCTTTGGTCCAAATGCCTACAAGAGTCTCGGTGGTAACTCATTTGGTCTAGTCATAGTTGATGATTTTTCAAGATTTACGTGGGTGTTCTTTCTTGATGACAAATCGCAGGTCCAAAAGATCTTCAAAAACTTCGCTAGGAAGGCCCAAAATCAGTTTGACGTGAAGATCAAGAAGGTTCGGAGTGACAACGGAACGGAGTTCAAGAACGCAAATGTGGACACCTTTCTTGACGAAGAAGGGATTTCACACGAGTTCTCGGCTACGTACACACCTCAACAAAATGGAGTTGTTGAAAGGAAGAACCGGACTCTTATCGAGATGGCAAGAACGATGCTTGATGAGTACAAAACGCCAAAGCACTTTTGGGCGGAAGCGGTTGAGACAGCTTGTCATGCAACAAATTGCTTGTATCTTCACAAGCTACTCGGCAAGACGACATACGAGCTCCTCACCGGTAACAAACCCCAAGTTGGATACTTTCGAGTATTCGACTCAAAGTGCTACATTCTTGATAAGCATCGTCGTTCTAAATTTGCTCCTAAATCTCATGAAGGTTTCCTACTTGGTTATGGCTCAAACTCTCACACTTACCGTGTCTACAACAATTTCACCCGAAAGGTTGAAGAGACGGTAGATGTGAAGTTTGATGAATCTAACGGCTCGCAAGTAGAGAAATTTCCAATTGATGTAGGAGACAAAGACCCTTAGGAAGCAATTCAAGACTTGTCCATTGGCAAGATTCGTCCAACGGAAGTGAAGGAGAGTACCTCGTCCGTCCAAGTGGAAGCTTCTACCTCACGACAAGGTGAACCAAGAGTTGATACGGAAGCATCCACAAGTGGGACACGCCAAGATGAAGAAAACGAGGGAGCGCACCAAGATGAACATTAACAACCTCCTTCTCCACCACGACAAGAGAACGACAACGTCAAAAATGTAGAAGGCCAAGAAGAAGAACAAGATGAAGAGGATGTTCCACCCCGACCCAAGCAAAAGCTTTCACGAGTTCGAGCAAGAATTGCCAAAGATCATCCCGTCGAGCAAATCTACAATGATATCCAAACCGGGAGAATCACTCGCTCTAAAACTCGTTTAGCTAACTTTTGTGAACATTACTCATTCATCTCTAGCATTGAACCTATGAAGGTTGAGGAAGCATTGGAGGATTCGGATTGGATAAACGCTATGCATGAAGAGCTACACAACTTTGAGAGAAATCAAGTTTGGACTTTGGTCGAGAAGCCCGACAACAACCACAACATCATTGGTACCAAATGGGTGTTTCGCAACAAGCAAGATGAAGATGGACAAGTGGTTCGCAACAAAGCACATCTCGTTGCCCAAGGCTACACACAAGTTGAAGGTATGGACTATGATGAGACATATGCTACCGTTGCTAGACTTGAGTCCATTCGCATCTTACTTGCTTATGCTAATCACCATGATATCACCTTATACCAAATGGACATTAAAAGTGCTTTTCTAAATGGCAAAATCGAAGAGGAAGTTTATGTTAAGCAACCTCCCGGCTTCGTCAATCCTAAGAAACCTAATCATGTTTACAAACTTCACAAAGCCCTTTATGGTCTTAAACAAGCTCCTAGAGCATGGTATAAATGCTTGACCAAGTTCCTTATTGAAAAAGGCTTTGAAATTGGTAAAATTGATTCTACTCTTTTTACTAAAAGGGTTAATGGAGAAATATTTGTGTGCCAAATTTATGTTGATGATATCATATTTGGTTCAACTAACCCTCATTTTAGTGAGAAGTTTGGAAAGCTAATGTCGGAGAAGTTTGAGATGTCTATGATGAGTGAACTCAAATTCTTTCTTGGTTTGCAAATCAAGCAAACTAAGGAAGGTACCTTTGTCTCTCAAATTAAGTACACCAATGACTTATTCAAGAAGTTCAATATGCAAGAATGCAAAGGTATGACTACACCCATGCCTACTACTGGACATCTTGATTTGACCAAAGATGGTGAACCAGTTGATCAAAAGGTTTATCGCTCTATGATTGGTTCATTGTTATATCTATGTGCCTCTTGTTCCGATATTATGCTAAGTGTGTGCATGTGTGCACGATATCAAGCTGCTCCTAAAGAATGTCATCTTAAGGCTGTGAAAAGGATAGTGAGATACCTAATCCATACACCAAATTTTGGCATTTGGTATCCTAAGAGGTCCTCTTTTGATCTTGTTGGCTACTCCGATTCGGACTATGACGGAGACAAGGTTGATAGAAAATCCACTTCGGGTACTTGTCAATTCCTTGGTAGATCTCTTGTGTCTTGGTCTTCCAAGAAACAAAACTCGGTATCCTTATCCACCGCCGAAGCGGAATACATTGCCGCTGGTTCATGTTGCGCTCAATTACTTTGGATGACCCAAACTCTTAAAGATTATGGGATATATGTGAAACATGTTCCATTGCTATGTGACAATGAAAGTTCTATTAAGATTGCTCACAATCACTTGCAACATTCTCGAACTAAGCATATTGAAGTTTGTCATCATTTCATTCGAGATCATGTTGCAAAAGGGGACATTAACCTTAAGCATGTTCGCTCCGATAAGCAATTGGCGGATATATTCACTAAACCACTTGATGAGAAAGTGTGTTGCAGGTTGAGAGGTGAATTGAACATCATTGATGCTTCAAACTTGGAGTAGGAACTCCATTTGATACATGCGGGGCATGAGCCTATGACTAATCCTCGATATTTCTCTTATGATGCTATTCATATGTCTTGGATATATTTGTACTTTGCATGTTACCTAACTCGTGTAGGTACTTGGTTGAATCTAAATCTATGAGATTGCAACTCACTCACATCTTGAGCAATCTCTACATCACCAAGTCTCTACACAATGGTGGTTGAAGACAAGGAAGCACGAAACCATTCAAACATATCCTTTGGCAAATTCCATGATGAGTCTCATGATTGTCATTTTGGATACACAAGTGCTCTTCCTTGCAAAGCTAACCCATGTAGGTACATGAACTCAAACTCCAAGTGGTGCTCCCAACCCTTGATGAACTACATCAACCTTGAGCAACCCACACAAGTTCAACTACATGAACAAGATCAACACCACCAGCCAAGGTATGTTATTCCATCTTAGAGAAGCTTTATTCCAAGTCATGAGTCAAAGCAACTCGACAAGATGTGAATACATCAAAAGGCTTAAACGAAAAAAGGTAATCCCATTTTGAGCTTAAACGATGAGTATGACCTATGATCAAGTGCTCTCACTTGACTCCTATGTCAATATACTCTATCATAGGTGACTTTGTCACCGACCATTTCTAGATGAAGTTCTCTAGTGTTTCTCCGTGCTTTTGCATTTGCATGTTTGTTTCCCCTTTCAAAAAAATTCATCTAGAACTTTTAGTTTCTTTTCTTTCCTTTTTGTTCTGCATTTTCTGCATCCAATTCATTGCAAATCTTTCAGTTAATTCCTTGCATATCCTTGTGAGATCTTACTTGTCTAGTGAGCTGAGGTGACAAGTGGTTTCACTCTGATGAACTCGGTCACACCGGTTTGTTCTCTTCGGCCCAACCGAAATCTTTCGGTGCAACCGAAGCCCACAACTCGGAGTCACCGATTCCATCACAGGAAAACCAACTTGCCACTTATTCCTGATTTCTGTTTGCTCCAGCTCCACTCAATGATTCTTGTCCTCTACCAGCATCATATTAGACATGCTGCTTTGCTCTGTGACTCGAGGACCAACCCATTTGTATCACATGTCCAGAAGAGCCCTTCTTGGAAATTGATGCCAAAGGGGGAGAGAGGGATCACATCAAAGCTTAATCCTTCCTATAGGGGGAGAAAGAGAGAATACTCAGGGGGAGAGAGTTTCTCAACTAGGAGAAAGTAATATCATCAAAGACCCCAGATGCTTGGTGTTCAAGAGGAGAAATGTCACATGTCTTTAAGAGGGGAAATACATGTTTGGTTGCTTGCTTTAGCTCAAGCTCTATTGTTTCCTTTTTTTTGCTCTAATTTTCTGTTCCTTATCTTCTCCCAATATCCCATGCAGATTCAGGGGGAGAAAGACATCTAAGGGAAGGAAATTTCTGATTTTGTTGCATATCTTTACCTTTGGGGACATGTCTATATCCAATGTGGTACTTAGTACTCACTCTACATGTCATCCCAGTCTTGGTTCTCTTGTGGTTTCTCTTGTTTTGCTCTGGTCAGTAGGTGTATCTGTGTTATTTAACCTTGTTTGCGCAGGTTCATCCCATCCTAAGCCAACTCAAGACCACAAGGTAAGTATATGCATCTCAGTCATGTGAATGATAAATCCTTGATGATGTACATACTGTTTGCAAGAAGGTCTCATGAGCATGAAGGTACATTTCTCACATTCACATCATTTGCTCTGATGCATATAGCCAAGATACATGTAACACATTGCTTACTTTGTCATGTTTACGCATTCACATGCTCTTATATTCAATATTCACATGATTGCATACATGTAGGGGGAGCCTATGCATGTTACATGTCTTTCCAAAGCTTTACTTGCTATTCTCTATATCTTTATCTAAAGCTTTGATGTATGTTGTCATCAATTACCAAAAAGGGGGAGATTGAAAGCACAAGTGCTCCCTGGGTGGTTTTGGTAATTAATGTCAACATATCTCTTGTTGGACTAACACTTTTACCTAGTATGTTTCAGATAAGTTCAACAATGGAGTGGCATGGACTAGAGGATGTGGAACCCCTTCAAGATGCTAAGGACAAAGGATTGGCTCAAGCTTCAAGATCAAGACTCTACATTTTCTATTTTAGTGATCCAAGATCACATTGAGTCTATAGGAAAAGCCAATACTATCAAGAGGGGATGAGGTGTTGCTTAATGGCTTGCTTGCTCAAAGTGCTTAGTGATATGCTCCAAAACCCTCAACTACCTTCCCACATCCACATATGACCTAAACCAAAAGTCAAACTCGGCCCCACCGATTCTTTCTATCCGGAGCCACCGAGTTCAGTTAACATAGCCACTGCCAGAAACCCTAATCATCTCGGTCTCACCGATGGGATCTCGATCTCTCCGAGATGGGCTTGCAAACTCTCTGTTCCTGTTGCAATATTTTTGGTCCCACCGAGATATGCAATCGGCCCCACCGAGTTTGCTTGGCCAACTCTCTGTTTCGCTTATTACCCAAATCGGTCCCATCGAGTTTGAGTAATCGGTCAAACCAAGTTTTGGTTTTACCCTAACCCTAGCACATCGGTTCCACCGAGTTGAACTAGTCGGTCCCACCGAAAACCCTAACGGTCACTAGGTTTACTAAATCGGTCCGACCGAGTTTTTCCCTTCGGTCTTACCGAGATTGGTAAATTGAGTGTAACGGTTAGATTTTGTGTGGAGGCTATATATACCCCTCCACCCACTCTTCATTCGTGGAGAGAGCCATCAGAACATACCTACACATCCAATACACATTTTCTGAGAGAGAACCACCTACACTTGTGTTGAGGTCAAGATATTCCATTCCAACCATATGAATCTTGATCTCTAGCCTTCCCCAAGTTGCTTTCCACTCAAATCTTCTTTCCACCAAATCCAAATCCTGTGAGAGAGAGTTGAGTGTTGGGGAGACTATCATTTGAAGCACAAGAGCAAGGAGTTCATCATCAACACACCATTTGTTACCTCTTGGAGAGTGGTGTCTCCTAGATTGGCTAGGTGTCACTTGGGAGCCTCCAACAAGATTGTGGAGTTGAACCAAGGAGTCTGTAAGGGCAAGGAGATCGCCTACTTCGTGAAGATCTACCGGTAGTGAGGCAAGTCCTTCGTGGGCGACGGCCATGATGGAATAGACAAGGTTGCTTCTTCGTGGACCCTTCGTGGGTGGAGCCCTCCATGGACCCACGCAACCGTTACCCTCCGTGGGTTGAAGTCTCCATCAACATGGATGTACGATAGCACCACCTATCGGAACCACGACAAAAACATCCGTGTCTCCAATTGCGTTTGAATACTCCAAACCCTTCTCCTTACATTCTTGCAAGTTGCATGCTTTACTTTCCGCTGCTCATATACTCATTGCATGCTTGCTTGATATGTATTGTGTTTGTTAAACTTGTTCTTAAACTCCACTTAAACTTAAGAATATTAAAAACTGCAACTTTTGGCACTTGGTGTCTAATCACCCCCCCTCTAGACACCTCTTCTCAATCCTTTCAAGGGGTGCCCGTGGAGGGGTGGTTGAACATGACCCCGTGGTGTGGAGGGCTGGATGAACAGTAGAAGGTGGAGGGGTTGTTGAACAGTAGCCGATGGAGTAGCGCGCGGTGGAGGCTGGATGAACAGGAGCCCGTGGATGAACAGTCGCAGGTGGAGGCTGGAGGAGGTCGACGGTGGATGAACAATAGCTCGTGGAGGCTGGAGGGGGTCGACGGTGGAGATGAACAGTATCCCGTGGAGTCCCGTTTTGTGGTACGCCACACCTCTCTCGATGAACAGGACCCCCGTTTCGACCGTAGCGCTCCAACACAAGTCCGTTTCGTCCATTTTGCGGTACGCCACACCCCTCCTGATCAACAGGACCCCCGTTTCGACCGTAGGAGGTCCGTTTCCTCCGTTTTGCGGTACGCCAGACCCCTCCCGATGAACAGGATCCCGTTTCGAACGTGGCCGGTCGAACACAAGGCTGTTTCCTCCGTTTTGCGGTACGCCAGGCCTCGTTTCCATCGCCTGTTCTATCCAAGCCCTCCCGATGAACACGACGCATTCCGTTGCCTCCCCATGAACACGACGCATTCTGTTGCCTCCCCATGAACACGATGCATTACATTGCCTCCCCATGAACACGACGACGACGCTGTTTCTCCGCTCCGACCCAGCCATGTACACGAGCCCTGGCCGTACGTATGCGCGAGTAGGCATTCGAGACCCCGCCCGTATGTACACATACGTGGCCGTATTTTCTTTCTTGCACCCTGGCAGCTGTACGTACGTGTAAATGCTACGTGCGCGCCTCTACTACGACACGTGCGCGCCTCTACTACGACATGTGCGCGCCTCTACATCGACCAACATGTACGTACACGTTCGCGACCAGAATGACAACGCTACGTACGCTTCGACCAGGTGGGTCCTGACTGTCAGGCACTTCCTTGCCTGCAAAGATGTAGCTGGTGGGTCCCAGCAGTCAGGGGGCGAATTGTTTTTTTTTGCCCGGACGCACTTCCTTGCGTGCGAAGATGTAGCTGGTGGGTACCAACAGTCAGGGGGAAATGTTTTTTTCGCGAAATACGGTGGCCCGTCCGGTGGGTCCCAGCTGTCAGCCTCTCCACGTACAGTCCACGTCCGATGGAAGCCGTTCCTTGACCATGTTGACCATGCCGCGCCGAGAGCACCAGGGCGGTGGACGACGACGAGGCCTAGGAAGGGGACGACGTGGAGCCGGGGAAGACGCGGCAGTGGATGCCCACGCGTAGAGGAGTACGAGGGTTCATTGGTTCGCTGCGGTGTGCGGCTGCCGTTGCTGCAGAATAACAGGGGGTGTGTGTGAGTAGAGGGATGGCCAGGCCAGCGGTGGGAGTAGTAGGGGGCGGTGAGGCCTCCGCCACATCGCAGCCGGCCACGGGAGGCAGGAGCACGAGGCACGACCGGCGCTGGTTTGGGCGGCTGGAGCAAGAAGACCAGAGATTGAAGAAGCACTACGGCCGTTGGATGGACACCGTACGGTCACTGGAGCTAGAATCATGCATATTGACTAAGTTGACAAAGCCCTCCGTCCCCGTCAACTTAGTAGGCCCACAAGTCAGCCTGCCACTATACTAGGTCCCAGCTAACAGGGGGAGTATTCATTTTTTTGTGCATAATAAGGAGGCACTTCCTTGCGTGCGAAGATATAGCTGGTGGGTCCGAGCTGTCAGCGGCGGTAATGTTTTTTTCGTGAAATACAAAGGCCCTTTCGGTGGGTCCCTGATGTCAGGTGGAGGAATCATTATTTTGCGCGTAATAAGGAGGCATTTCCTTGCGTGTGGCCGTGGACCCAGCTATCGGCCTCTCCATGTAAAGTCCACTTCAGATGCATGTCGGTCGTTAACCACGTTGACCAGGCCGCGCCGAGAGCACCAGGGCGGTGGACGACGGCGAGGCCTAGGAAGGGAACGACACAGAGGCAGGGAAGATTCGGCAGTTGTTTCCCACACGGAGGGGAGTACGACTGTACGAGGGTTTACTGGTCCGTCGCTAGAGAATAACAACAGGTGTGGGTGAGTAGAGGGATGGCCAGGCCAGCGATGGGAGTACGATGGGGCGGTGAGGCCTGCGCGGCAGCAGAGCCGACCGCGGGGAGGAGGGAGCAGGCAGTCCCGCCGGCGCCTGTTTGAGCGCCTGGAGCAGGAAGAGCAGAGATTGAAGAAGCACGACGGCCCTTGGATGGCCATCCAACAGTCACTGTTTGTGCGTCAACCTTTTTTTAGGAAAGCCTCAAATCTGTGGAAAACAGCATACAACCCATTTGCTAATTCTTAAGGTTTTTTTGGAGCCCATATTCTTTTTGTTAGCATTACAACCCATATTGTGGCCACGGTTAAAAAAATATACGAAATTTTGCATATTTCGGTGAGGTCCGAACTGTTTTTAATCCCAAAATTTCGACTCACATTCAAACTGATTTAAAAAATAAATGTATATCAATATAAAGCCGAACAAATTCTCCACGCATAAAAATTAATGTAATTTAAAATCTCGAAATGAAAAAAAAGATATTTGACACTAATTTCCGGTTTGATGTGTTTTAAAAATGTACAATCCATTTCTCATTACTGATGGGCCATTTTATCGGCCAGCCGAATGAAAGCTCTCCTCATCTTGAAAGATTTGCAGCCCAACAGGCCTGACAAAGCGACTTACTTGGCAAATCACAAAAAAACTAGGCTGTGCCCGTGGACCCAGCTGTCAGTCCATTTGTTTTTTAGTCCGTTTGGTAGGCTGGGTGAAACAATGATGTAGCATCTATGTAGCCCATTTAAATCCCATTTGCATTTTTCTCGAAAGCCGCGAACTTGCTGGGCTGGGTGAAAATATCATGTTGGGCTAGACGGAGAAATGTTATAAAAACATAAACACATGATTGCACGTCAGTAAAATCTTTGCAAGCTTATGTACGCAATACTAGGAGTTAACTTGCCAAGTTATATATAAACAATTATTATTATTATTTTGTAAGAACTTTCAACTTACAAAATAAAATATCATTTTAATTTGATGAGTTAATAGTACGTGGGGTATTATTATTTTTTAGGCTAGACGTGGGACAGTTGAGTTGGTTCTAGGGGAAAGTACTGGGAGAAAAGTCAGTTTACATCGAAAAAGAAAGTGGGAGAAAATTCAGAGACCTGCTGGGTCCACCTGAGGAGGGGAATATGTTGGGAGGAAGGAGATTCAAAGCACGGCAGCCGAGTGAACTAGTTTTTTTTACGGATAAGTGAACTAGTTTACATACATAAGCAAATTGCCACTAAAAAGGCAATCAGGTTAATGGGTTCTTAAAAGAAATATTTCAGACAAAACAGATAATTATGACACATACGCTAATGCATGAAACACTCACATGATAAAGGTGCTTATAAACAGATAAAGTACAACATCTAGACCTTCCTGGCACGCTTGATCATGACGCTGCGGATGTCCGTGTACTCGTCGGTTACGGGAAGCAAACACGCCCTCATGTCCAAGATCTGCATGTACATGTCGTAGCATGTGTATGCGCCCTTGGCCGCGTAGGTTATGTAGGCTAGATTCAGAGGTACCTCCCACGTGTTCAGGTCGTCTTCTTTCATGTTAGCGTATAAGGGGTCGATGATGGTCTCAGCGAGGTCAACCACGGAGTCCTTCTCCTGCCTGTTGCTGATGATCTTGTATTGCTTCTGGATGTCGACAAGCTTGTTGCACCAGATGGACGAATCATCGCATTCTTCCTTCTCTCCACCGTAGCGAAGGTGCAGTCGGTGCTGCCGATGAAATGGGCGAATGCTCCAGAACCTAGTGCAGCCATAGGACTGAGGCGAGGCAGAGCTTCACCGAGTCCGTATCATTGGTGCACATCACATTCAACTTGGTGCAGCCATAGGACTGAACGACAAACTCAAAGGGGAACTCCTTGCTAAAGTCCATATCCAGCAGGCTCACCCCTCGGATCGCCATTGGAGTCTCTTAGAGTGAACGAGTGTGTAGGCGGCGGCAGCAGTTCATTTTTCAGCTCTTGGGGAACTAGATTCAACAGTAAGCTGAGTGTGTACAGGCGACAACAGTTACTACCCCTCCCACGTCCACTGCACGCCCGACAGAAGATGCACCCTCGGCCACACGTCGGTTCACGAGCGGGTCTGTATTGGTACTGTAATAACAGGAGTTAGTGGTCACTTTACTTAAATTTAATTAGCTTTAATAGAAATTTGTACTTAAAACAAGCAATGCATTCGCTCGTTCTATTAGTGCCACAGGATCAACATGCACAACAATTAGAATTATTATTCTCAGGACGCACACGATCATCACATTTGTCGCACTTTCACAAAAGATAATACTACCGAGTTTGAACTGTTTGTTATGGTTGTTGTCCTCTGCATCATTATGGCGTGTTTCCCAGCTTGCAAGATTCAGAACCAACAAATAAGATCCAAATAATAAGTACAACAAAGATGCCTACACATCTCATTGATTCCCAGCTTACAAGATTCAGAACCAACAAATAAGATCCAAATAATAAGTACAACAAAGATGCCTACACATCTCACTGATTCCCAGCTTGCAAGATTCAGAACCAACCCATTAGAGCCTTTTGATAAAGTGAATATCGGGATTAAATCCATCTTGGCTAGCCATGTCATACAATCGAAGAACTTGGCGAATGCTCTTGACCGTCACAACATCTGTAGTTGAGTATTCATGTTTGCACATCATGTTTGCACAGCACAAACAAGGAGATAGGAGAGCATGATTTTGCTTTAATAGCGGCCTCCTTGAACTCAACCTCCAGCTCTACTTGGATGAGGTCTGCCTAGAGTTCCATGATTCAATTCATGCACCTTTTTCTGCAGTTCACCTGAAATGAAGCAAAGATTGCATCATTCAGCTAGCAAGAAGTACTTGCTCTTGTGAGCTGGCAGGTTCTTCTTTAGTAGTTGCACTAAAATTGAGGAACATTAAGGTTGGCTGTCTGGCTCATGTAAGGTGCAACTATAATTTTCTTATCCTTTTGTGCAGTTCCACTAAAATAAAGTGCCATTGTGGTGACAGTGATGGCTCCATCTTGCAAAGGCTAATAAAATGTTGCACGAGATTACCAGCAGAACTTGACGGAGATTTTGAAAACTCCAATCACCATTTTGTGCAGTTCCACCAAAATTGAGAGATGTTGCCCACGTGACATTTTAGTTGAACTGTACAAGATACTCATTCCAAAAAAGTGTTTTCTGCAGTTCACCAAAAGGTCACAATAGCAACAAGGTGAAATGGATATCCCTATCTGCACAAAAAGATAGAAAGTAAATAGTTGCTGGTCAATAAGAATATACGAAACATATACAAAATGAAAAGAAGCATCTTAATTATGTTCATGGCAATCACGCAAGGACAATAGAAATTTTAAAACGTCAGCGATGCTTCATGTTACCAGAAGCATTACGATCAACAATGAGATTCCTCAAATATGGGATTACTTTAATGGTGGCATTGCTTGTTTACCAGACACAGTAAATCAACAATAGCTAAAGAGTTGGTTTAAGGGCATGGGACCGTGGGGACACCAGGACACTCAGCAGCGTAAAGGAGCAACTTACTTATCATACTGGGGAAACAATAGGAGTGCCATTGTACTATGTGAGGGCAGCAAATCTAATCATGGAGACCTTTTACTATGTGAGGGCAGAAAATCTAATCCTGGAGACCTTTTACTATGTGAGGGTAGCAAATCTAATCCTGAGACCTTTTACTATGTGAGGGCAGCAAATCTAATCCTGGAGACCTTTTACTATGTGATGGCAGCAAATCTAATCCTGGACATACTCTGTTGACTTGTCCACCAGCCGCCACTTTCTATCCTTTTTTCAACCAATAATAGACCTGTTCCTTATCCAGTTTGTACTGAGTTTTCCCATTATTTCCCTTTTCAACCAAGAGACCGGTTGGGTATCTGGTCTCTACTACTTTCACCATATTATTTCCTCTTTGAATCAAGTCCTAGATTCATGCTACAACTTTCCCCCCTTTCTTCGTTGTTTGAACAAAGCCCTAGATTCGAATGCATGAAGTAGATTTACCTCTAATAATACTAAAAATTTAGGTGGCTTTGGAAGAGCTGACGGGAGTAGAAAAAGATGCACATGCAAACACGTGGGGAGCTGGGGCAGTAGAGCAAGGCCGCTTTCGAAGAACTTATACCTGAGGGTCGCCGGGATGTCGGCGGCGGCAGGTCGGATCTGCGGACAATATGGCAGGGAGGAAGAAGGGTAGGAGGACCTCCCGAGCCAGCCATGTGTCAGAGAGAACGACACGGGCAGAGGATCGGGCCCCTCCAGTAGTTGTGGGTTTCCTCCCTCGGCGACGATGATCGCGTGAACGATGCACCTTTTAGTCCTCTACACACACCGGCCGAAGGGATCCGACCGGATATGTGACCAGCGGTGAGCAGAGAGAAAATGTCGCTACCGCTGTCTTGTTTATATCTGGAGAGGATGAGAGAATGAAGAGAGCAACCCTAGTAAAGCAAGCACTCAGGCCCCTGCATCCATATACAGTGGAGTGATTATCTTTTTTCTCTCCACAACAAGCGTTTCAATTTGTGTACGTGGCATTAAAGAAAAGAAACTCTCTATTTAAGGTGACTATTGTACGACTCCTACTTACTACTAGTAGTACTACAGTATTGTTCACTTGTGCTCCCCGCCCTCCATTCATTGAACAACCCCACAGGTGAATAAACATACAGTAAGTACTGTATTTATATAGAATGAACAATCTCGAACTATTTTCGCGTAGTTAAAAGTTGAGGGCGGGGCTTTTCCCGGGCAGTACGCATGGCAGTTTTCAGGTAGGGCCAGAAGACTATTTTAATTTTTTTTAAAAAACTTCGAGACGTCAACATAGCATGGAGCCGACCCCAACGATTTTAAGATTACATGCACGGTACACGCTATCCTAGACTACTATACACATGAAACTGCCACACGAGCGTCCGGGTTGCGCTTGGCTCTTCGCCTCTTCGGGAAGTCGAACAATGATGGAATACTACTTCACTGGAGGAGTACTACAGTACGCTCCTGGCCATCTGACACCGATTGAACTGCTGCATGTCCACCACGTGCGGGAGGGAGAGCATGTAGCGAAAGCTTCTGCTAGTATTGCCAGCCACCACGCTCATGGGCGAGGGAGGGACGCTCCTGCCTTTGCGTGTATGACAGGTGGGCCCTACAGGTGTGTGGCCAACCTGTCATACAGCCAAAGGCATGTGCAGTTAAGTCCGCGAGGGAGAGGATAATCAAACTTCTCGTTGATGTACGAGTTGACGTGACACATCAAAGCACTGCACTCGATATATTTCAATAATTTGCGTGTGTGACTCCCAGATGCAGAGGCCGGGGGTCATCATCCTCCTTTTCGAGAAAAAAATAGACGCGTGTGTGAGAGGACGAGTGCGTGCGTGCACCTCTTCTCGTCTTGTATAACGTACTACTAAACTCAGAGTACAAGTTTTTGTGGGTGGCACGATGGTGCGTGCGAGAAGTCCCGAGAGATAGGTTTAATGCATTAATTGCAATGCATGCATGCATAAAGTACATGCATTGGTCAATTTTCTCTTAATACTTGCATGCAATGATTTAATGCACCTTGGAATCTGAACATGTGTTGGGGACAACCAAATTGAGCCTTATAAAATGGAAAAACTAAAATTTTGAGATAAGCCCTATAAAATCGGAAAGGAGGGAGTAGAAAAAGAAGTACTCCATCCGGGAATAGTGCTGCACTTCGAAACTAGAACCGTCACTTCGAAACTAGAACCGTCAATAAATTTTGAGCTTGCGTCTCGTCACATTCCAAATTACTCCATGCTATATTGAATTGCAAACCTGTTCAGACCGATCACAACCTAAACGGTTTCCCACTTAGGAGCGTATTAGTACTCGGTTATAAATACTAGTATGCCAAGATGACTGCACATTCCTCCTCAACTCCTCATCCACAAAAACAAACAAGTCATTCAGCATCCTTCCCTTGCGTCTGCCATGGCCAGCGTGAGTTCTGGGTCGAGAGATTGCCACCAGGGAGAGGCGAGCATGGAAGCGGAAGCACGAGAGATGTCTCGCCTCGCTGCGAGAGCAGCCGACATGTCCCGCCGCACGGAAGTAGCAGCACAGAGGTCCCGTCGTGCCGCTGAATCAGCACGGAGGTCCTGCCACGCTGTCGATGCAGCAGACTGGTCCGGCCGCGTCGCGGAAGCAGCAAAGATGTCCCGCCGTGCCACGAATGCAGTAGAGATGTCCCGCCGCGCCGTGGCGGCCTGGGAAAATTTCTCGCGGGCATGCGACGACTGTTACAGGCGCATGCATGCGATCGTCCATAGCCAGACGGATCAGATCTCCCGCTCGGCGAGGTTGCAGGACGACATGATAGCCTCGTTTGAACAGGCTACCAGCGTCATCCGGCAACTAAGGGAGGGCAATGAGAGGCTCCGGGCCGAGCGCGACCTGCTGAGGGAGAAGATCATCCGAAGTGCAGACCTGCAGGAGGAGACTAGTGCCTTGTTGAAGAAACTTATGGACGAGAATGACATGCTCCGCAACGAGCGCCAAAGACCGAGTGACGCCCCAAGACCGGAGCTTCAGATGCCTTCCAGGGTTTGCGGGTTTCGTCGTGTGATTTGTTTGGTTCTTTGCATTCATCATTGCATCATGTGCATTGTATCATGTCATCATGCCATCATGTCATTTCTTTTCTTAACTCAACTAAATAAATGGCATGGATCTTTGATCCATTTAAATCGAGGGAGTTCACATGATGATTCTCTTTATAACATATCCTCCCGATATTAGGGAGCTATATTAAATATTCCATTTTCGGAATCACCCATGAACACACTTGCAAATAATCACATGCCTTTTCTCGCTTCAAGTTTGGTCCCAAACTTTGCTTTTATCTTTTCTCCATTTTTCGGAGCTCCACCAAAAATCCAAACATTTTTTGGACCTTCCTAACCCTTACTTCCTATTCGAACCATTTGATTTTAAATCAAATGAGTTTGAATTTAAACTTTGAAATATGCCCGCTCCATTTTTCTTGGATCGTACACATTTTTGCGAGTCCGGGAATATTATCCCCATGCGCAAAATCCTTCCCTAACCTTCTCTTTCTTTTCCTCTCTCTAATTTCTTTTCTGTTAAAGAAAATAAGTTAGTTAAGAGAAGAGGGATGGAGAAGGGAGCCCAGCCACCTGTGGCCACTTGGGCCTCCTAGCAGCGCCGGCCTCCCAGCCCAGTTGCATCCTGCCAGCTTTTCCCAGCACCCCACTCCCACCTCTTGGGCCCAAGGCCCATCCAGTGCCGGCCCACTCCCTGCCGAACCCTAGGTCTCGACCCTTTGTTTCGATCTCTCCCTCGACTCCACCTCGCGCCGCCAGGAGAGGATCGATCCCTCCTTTTCCTTCTTGCATCGCTCCAGAGAAACCTCTCCCTCTCGATCCCTCGCATTCTCCTAGCGTCGAAGCACGCAGAAGGACAGCGCCGCGCCCGAGACCTCTCTCTCCCTCGAGCCTGATCCCCTCGCTCGCCTTCCTCCTCCTCCCTCTCGCTCCTCTGCATGACCCTGTCCCCTGCTCTCTTCCACAATCGCCAGGAAGCTGCCGCATCGCCAGGAGGCCGCCGCATCGCCGGGGACGCCGAGCGCCACCTACCCCGCCGGTGACCAAAGCCACCGGAGTGCCGCACACCTCGCCCTCGCGTCTGTGACCTCCTCCTCGTCCTGCCATGGCGCCCACATCTCCCGACATGCTGCGCCAACGACGCCTCCGGTGACCCCTTCCTCTACCGGTCGTCGCCGACGACTAGCGCCAGCAGTTGGCAGCAGCGCCGCCCCGACGCACCTTGTTGCCAGAGAACCACCAACGACACCAATAGCGAGCCCATCTCCTCTATCCATCCCCGTTGCTTCTCCTCGTGCCTCGTTCTAACGTCGTCCGCGATGTCCGACCCCCTGCATCACCTCCTGGCCCATCTCGTTCATATCCACCATGGCCACTTTGGCCTTGCTGGCTGTTCTGCTCGGTCGCATCAGCCGCAGTCGCCTCCATGTTCTGTTCCTTGCGGGCGGAAGACCCAGGCCCTTTCGATCGCAACATGCCTTAGCTGGGTTGTCTCCGCAAGGCCCCTTTGCGAATCACTACCGAGGCCAAGACCATCTCCGGGCACGAAGCCTCAAGTCTGAGGACTATCGCATTCGTGGATCCCTTTCGTCATGTACCACGACCGGTGAAGACCAAGACAGAGACCTCCTCGAGCAGGAGCATTTTTGGGATCGTCAGGACCACCTCAAGTTCGACTACGTTTTACCACCCCGACCGAGACCGACAAGTACCACTACAACCATCCCTCGCCAAGACCAACCCCGAAAGGCTCGGATTCGTCACGTGTGCAACGGCCCATGTACAACTACGCGGACCTGCCAAGTAATACTTTTTGTCGACAAGTCCACATGGAGGCTCGAGCGAGTTCTGAACGAAACGCCAAGTACCACTACCGTCGTTGTAATTTTGACAAGAAATGTGTACCACTACCGTCGCCAGTACCTCTACCGTCGTCATGTACCACTACTTCCACTACCATCGCGAGAACAATTACTTCCTCTACGAACTCGAACCACTCTGAGAATGCTCCCTTGTAAGGTATAACCGCCGGAACGACGCCCGTGGACAAATGCTTGTGATGTGTTGTATGATATGCTCCTGTTTGGCCATGTTCGCACTGTGTCCGTTTTGTCACTTGTTTCCTTGCCACTGATACATGGGAAACCCGGTATCCGGGATCACTCCCCGTACCTCTTTCACATTCCGCACATCTCACATTTGTTTCTTGCACCGGCATCTCAACTAGTTGTCGGATCATCGGAACGTTGCCGTGGCACCGTTTCCGTTTTCGCCACCATGACACCCTTTTCTTTCCGTCGTGGCGACCAAGTGCCTTATATCAACATCATGTCAACTTTTTCATAAAATTGCATAAACTTGTTCATGTCATCCGCATCATGCTTACAACAATTAAAATGTTTAAATTGTTGTTGCAATAAATTACTAATGCATATGGGGAATTACCGGATTCGTTATTTGTTATATCCGGCCCCATTTAAATTGCTGAGATGGTGTAGTTTTGTTATGCTTCACCTTTTGCCATGTTAACCAACATTTAATATTGTTGAGTACCTAACCGAGAGTAAACTAAATAATTGATGTGGTGTTTCGTCAATATGCAACGGAGTTGCATATTGAGCTCCACTTAATTTGTAGGATTGCTTGTGCACTTTTGCCATGCCATGCTTCATTAAACTGGACATGCATCATATTTGGTTGTGCATCATGTCATGCTTATGTGGTGGTTGTTTACTATATTGTTTGTTTCTTTCCGGTGTTCTTCTTCGGGTTGGTTTCGATAACGTCGCATTTGTGAGGATCCATTCATCTACGTCCGTTTGTCTTCTTCATGGACTCGTTCTTCTTCCTTGCGGGATCTCAGGCAAGATGACGATACCCTCGAAATCACTTCTATCTTTGCTTGCTAGATGCTTGCTCTTTTGCTATGCCTATGCTGCGATACCTACCACTTGCTTATCATGCCTCCCATGGTGCCATGTAAAAACTCTTACCCACCTTGTCCTAGCAAACCGTTGTTTGGCTATGTTACCGCTTTGCTCAGCCCCTCTTATAGCGTTGTTAGTTGTAGGTGAAGGTGGAGTTTGTTCCATGTTGTAACATGGATATTTGTTGGGATATCACAATATTTCTTATTTTAATTAATGCATCTATATACTTGGTAAAGGGTGGAGGGCTCGTCCTTATGCCTGGTGTTTTGTTCCACTCTTGCCACCATAGTTTCCGTCATATCGGTGTTATGTTCCCGGATTTTGCGTTCCTTACACGGTTGGGTTATAATGGGAACCCCTTGACAGTTCGCCATGAATAAAACTCCTCCCAGCAAGGCCCAACATTGGTTTTACCATTTTCCACCTAGCCTTTTTCCCTTGGGTTCTGCAGGCTCAAGGGTCATTTTTATTTTAAACCCCCGGGCCAGTGCTCCTCTGAGTGTTGGTCCAACTTGTCAGCCGCCGGTGGCCACCAGGGGCAACTCTGGGCTGGCCTACCGGAAGTTTGGAAAATCCGGTGTACCCTGAGAACGAGATATGTGCAGCTCCTATCGGGATTTGTCAGTACATCCGGGTGGCTTTGCTGGTCTTGTTTTACCATTGTCGAAATGTCTTGTAACCGGGATTCCGAGCCTGGTCGGGTCTTCCTAGGAGAAGGAATATCCTTCGTTGACCGTGAGAGCTTGTGATGGGCTAAGTTGGGACACCCCTGCAGGGATTTGAACTTTCGCAAGCCGTGCCCGCAGTTATGGGCAGATGGGAATTTGTTAACGTCTGGTTGTAGAAAACCTGAAACTTAACTTAATTAAAATGCATCAACCGCGTGTGTAGCCAAGATGGTCTCTTCTCGGCGGGGTCCGGGAAGTGAACACGGTGTTGGAGTTATGCTTGAACGTAAGTAGTCTAGGATCACTTCTTGATCATAGATTCTCGAACGTGCTTTGCCTTCTCTTCTCGCTCTCATTTGCGTATGTTAGCCACCATATATGCTAGTGCTTGCTGCAGCTCCACCTCACATACCTTTTACCTACCCATAAACTTAAATAGTCTTGTTCGCGAGGGTGTGAGATTGCTGAGTCCCCGTGACTCACAGATACTTCCAAAACCAGTTTGCAGGTGCCGATGATATCGTGCAGGTGGCGCAACAGAGCTCAAGGAGGAGCTCGATGAAGATCTCATTCTTTGTGTTGTTTCGTTCCAGTTGATCAGTAGTGGAGCCTAGTTGGGACGATCGGGGACATTGTTGCAGGGGTTGTCTTTATTTTGGTTCCGTAGCCGGACCTTGATTGTATCTGGATGAATGTAATGATATTTATGCTATTGTGTGACGTGGCGAGTGTAAGCCAACTATGTACCTCTTTTCCTTATTCATTACATGGGTTGTGTGAAGATTATCCCGCTTGCGACATTTCTTACAATGAGGATATGCCTCTAAGTCGTGCTTCGACACGTGGGAGATATAGCCGCATCATGGGTGTTACAGGCTGGTGGAGGAATCCGTGGATGTTCTCAAGCAGCGTCTAATTAAAATGCATCAACCGCGTGTGTAGCCAAGATGGTCTCTTCTCGGCGGGGTCCGGGAAGTGAACACGGTGTTGGAGTTATGCTTGAACGTAAGTAGTCTAGGATCACTTCTTGATCATAGATTCTCGAACGTGCTTTGCCTTCTCTTCTCGCTCTCATTTGCGTATGTTAGCCACCATATATGCTAGTGCTTGCTGCAGCTCCACCTCACATACCTTTTACCTACCCATAAACTTAAATAGTCTTGTTCGCGAGGGTGTGAGATTGCTGAGTCCCCGTGACTCACAGATACTTCCAAAACCAGTTTGCAGGTGCCGATGATATCGTGCAGGTGGCGCAACAGAGCTCAAGGAGGAGCTCGATGAAGATCTCATTCTTTGTGTTGTTTCGTTCCAGTTGATCAGTAGTGGAGCCTAGTTGGGACGATCGGGGACATTGTTGCAGGGGTTGTCTTTATTTTGGTTCCGTAGCCGGACCTTGATTGTATCTGGATGAATGTAATGATATTTATGCTATTGTGTGACGTGGCGAGTGTAAGCCAACTATGTACCTCTTTTCCTTATTCATTACATGGGTTGTGTGAAGATTATCCCGCTTGCGACATTTCTTACAATGAGGATATGCCTCTAAGTCGTGCTTCGACACGTGAGAGATATAGCCGCATCATGGGTGTTACAGGCTGGTGGAGGAATCCGTGGATGTTCTCAAGCAGCGTCTTGAGGACACGAAAGAGCTCATTGCCACTCGCCGCGGAGACTAGTTTCCTGGTTTCTTTTGATGTAATAATCGGTTTAGGATGTGGATTGTGTCGTCGGTTGTGAAATGTTGGGTTCTAGCGCGGATGTTTGGCCTTTGTTGGCCTCTTGGGATGTTGCGATTTCAATCTAATACCTACCACTTGCTTATCATGCCTCCCATGTTGCCATGTCATAACTCTAACCCACCTTGTCATAGCAAACCGTTGTTTGGCTATGTTACCGCTTTGCTCAGCCCCTCTTATAGCGTTGTTAGTTGCAGGTGAAGATGGAGTTTGTTCCATGTTGGAACATGGATATTTGTTGGGATATCACAATATCTCTTATTTTAATTAACGCATCTATATACTTGGTAAAGGGTGGAAGGCTCGGCCTTATGCCTGGTGTTTTGTTCCACTCTTGCCGCCCTAGTTTCCGTCATATCGGTGTTATGTTCTCGGATTTTGCGTCCTTACACGGTTGGGTTATAATGGGAACCCCTTGACAGTTCGCCTTGAATAAAACTCCTCCAGCAAGGCCCAACATTGGTTTTACCATTTGCCACCTAGCCTTTTTTCCCTTGGGTTTCGCGGACTCAAGGGTCATCTTTATTTTAAACCCCCGGGCCAGTGCTCCTCTGAGTGTTGGTCCAACTTGTCAGCCGCCGGGTAACTCTGGGCTGGCCTACCGGAAGTTTGGACAATCCAGTGTGCCCTGAGAACGAGATATGTGCAGCTCCTATCGGGATTTGTCGGCACATTCGGGCGGTGTTGCTGGTTTAGTTTTACCCTGTCGAAATGTCTTGTTGTACCGGGATACCGAGTCTGATCGGAGCGTCTCGGGTGGAGGTCTATTCCTTCGTTGACCGTGAGAGCTTGTGATGGGCTAAGTTGGGACACCCCTGCAGGGATTTGAACTTTCGAAAGCCGTGCCCGCGGTTATGGGAAGATGGGAATTTGTTAACGTCCGGTTGTAGAAAACTTGAAACTTAACTTAATTAAAATGCATCAACCGTGTGTGTAGCCGTGACGGTCTCTTCTCGGCGGGGTCCGGGAAGTGAACACAGTGTTGGAGTTATGCTTGAACGTAAGTAGTCTAGGATCACTTCTTGACCATAGATTCTCGAACGTGCTTTGCCTTCTCTTCTCGCTCTCATTTGCGTATGTTAGCCACCATATATGCTAGTGCTTGCTGCAGCTCCACCTCACATACCTTTTACCTACCCATAAACTTAAATAGTCTTGCTCGCGAGGGTGTGAGATTGCTGAGTCCCCGTGACTCATAGATACTTCCAAAACCAGTTTGTAGGTGCCGATGATATCGTGCAGGTGACGCAACAGAGCTCAAGGAGGAGCTCGATGAAGATCTCGTTCTTTGTGTTGTTTCGTTCCAGTTGATCAGTAGTGGAGCCTAGTTGGGGCAATCGGGGACATTGTTGCAGGGGTTGTCTTTATTTTGGTTCCGTAGCCGGACCTTGATTGTATCTGGATGAATGTAATGATATTTATGCTATTGTGTGACGTGGAAAGTGTAAGCCAACTATGTACCTCTTTTCCTTATTCATTACATGGGTTGTGTGAAGATTACCCTGCTTGCGACATTGCTTACAATGCGTTTATGCCTCTAAGTCGTGCTTTGACACGTGGGCGATATAGCCGCATTGTGGGTGTTACAAGTTGGTAATCAGAGCCTTCCCCGACCTTAGGAGCCCCCTGCTTGATTGAATCACTGGCATTGTTGAGTCTAGAATTTTTTTGAGTCATTTAGGTTTATATATATCGGAGAGTACGTTTCTTTTTACTCCTCAGTCCCTTCGTCGCTTTGGTGAGGCATCCTGACGTAGAGTTTTGACTCTTCTCTTCTCAAATTTCATGAATTTTTTTAGGATCACGCGGGTATCTTGGAATCGTTCTGATGGTTTTGTGACAAGAACATTGTTCTTGGTGCCTCCTGACATTTAGGGGTTGTGGCAGTGTCCCGGGGAGTTGAGCTCCAAGGTGTTGTCGTCACAATTTTATCGTTGAGATTCTGGAATACCTGAGTTTGCCGACATCGAAAATCTCTTTTATGCAGTTGTTGGTGAGATAACCTCGATGCCACCCAGTACTGGGCAGGAGTTCGGGAGTATTGCCATAACTCGTATAACGGATGCTTTTCGAAGGTTGAGGTAAACGATTTCCGAAGGTTTCTTGGTTATGTGTTGAAGGATGGATACAGCTAGATGTAGGATTTGCTAGTTTCGGGTGAGATATTATGCTTCCCCTGTATCCCCAACAGCTGATTGCATAACCAGAAAATTTCGGGAGTTTATAAGTGGGAATTCAAGTAGCTCTTAGGATATCTTTCCGACAGACGCATGATATGAGATTGGGGTTTAACGTCTAGTGGTCCGCCTATCCACGGTTGGTTTTTACAGTGGTCTCGTTGTGTCTTAAAGAGTCCTTGGCTATGCTGACTCGGGGACGCTTCGTATGTCATGTGCACTGCCTTGTACATGATGGTGCTGTACGATCGAGCCCGTGTAGGGCCCCACCACGAAAACTTCGGATGAAATCTCTATCATATGTTTGTTCCGGCTTATTCTGCAAGCCAATCCTTTGTTTTGTTTTGAGTTGTGGTATTCGAGTTGCTTCAATGTCAAGTGTTGGTTCCATACCTTTCCTAAACGGTGTTCTCATATTTCTATGTGAATACTAATCCTTCATGATAATCGAGATTGTCATGTCAATCCTTTTCAACCGGTGTGCTTCTCTTCAAGTGGATCCGATCATCTTTTCCCATCCGCAAGATCAACTCAAGTCTTCTCAACGTTGTTTGTTTCATCCGTCCCAAGCTGCCTTTGTTTTCCCGCCCTCCCACCCTTTTTCTTCAAGGACTCAGATTTCTTAATCAAGAATCCATTTTATTCATGTGAAGTCTCTTCATTCTTTTCTTTCAATGTTCTTATCCGGTGATTCTTAGGAAGATTCTAATGGAGCTTCAAGTTCATCATTCTTCGTTCTTTTCCTTCTCCGATGGATTAAATTCAAGCCTTCAGTGTTGTTCATATTCCTTTCCTTGTTTCAAATGACTTCTCATGCCGGTAAACCTCTTAATCATTCACTTCTCGCTATTCATTTATTCGGGAGTGCCGAAGATATCTCAGAAGGCTCGTCTTGTCATTCAAGATCCGTTCAACCTATTTTGAGGTTGTTATCTTATTCAAGCCATTTAATTCAACCGGTGCAATATCTCTTTTCAAGTAATCGTTCAACGGTGTTTCTTTTGAGTGGGCCCTAACCCACAGGTCTTTTCCAGGATCTTACCTGACTCTTCTTATTTTCCCGGAGTTATTCTCAATTCTTTTTCAAAGTTTGACATAAGAATGAATTATCATCAGTCAAATGCCTTTCTCCAAGATCTTTCAAATTCTTTTCATCGTTGTCTCAACCTTTCCATTCTTCATTCCGGAGTGCCTCAACAATTCATGGTGGTGTTTCTCATCGTCTTTTTCAACATTTGAAGACGAAAGAAGATTTTTCATCTAAATCTTGCTCCTTTCTCTTCAAGATTCATGGTTCTAGCTTATTGCCATTCTCTCATCATTGTATTCGATTGTGACAATTTTTTCATCCTTCCGGAGCAATTCAGGAGTCTTTGCAGTTTGTTTCTCCGGAGCCCATCATTCTCAGCTTTCAGCTATCATTCTCCAAATCTTGCCGGTGCATCATTCAAGTATTCTCTTATCAGCTCGTGATCTCTTCATTCTCATGTATCTAAATTCTCTCAAGCATCTTCATTTATTTACTAGTCCTTTCCGGTGTTTCTTCATCTTTTATTCGTTCATTTTCAATTCTTATGGTGGTTTGCTCAAGATTCTATTCCATGGTTATCATATTAATTCATTCATCGTTTCAATCCTACCGGTGGTTCGTTGAAGACCTTCTCAAGTTTAAGCTATACCTCTCTTTAATCTTTTCCACGAGAATAAGTAGTATGCCAAATACGTTGATTGTCATCAATTTAAATTGGTGAAGGATAAGCATAATGTAATTCTTATTCTTGTTTCATCCAAGCGATTAATTCCTTATTCCGGAGTGTCATCAAATTCTCAGTTTCTATTGTTTCATCTTTTCTTTTCCCGGAGTTCCGAGTTTTCTCGGTTATATCATCGTGAAAACCCATCTATTCATTACAAGTCTTCGCCGTGTGTTTTCAACTTCTCTTTCATTTCGATTGATCATTTTTTTGTTACCGGAGTTCTTCATGGAGGTTCTACACAATGGTTCATCAAAGATTTAATTCCTTTTCGAAGTGTTCATTGAGATTCTTTTCAGAGGAGCTCAAGCATTCTTCATCTTGCAATCCGGAGTGCAATTCTTTCTACCGTATCATTGGAGGTGGTATTATGTCATTCTTGATAATTTGAGTTCATGTTTCATGATTCACATGTTGTCAAGAATGAGATATTTTAAATCCATCAACCTCTTCGTTGGAGTTATCTTGGGTTATGTTTCACCTAAAGCTTTCCCTAAGGATTTTGCTATGGTGAGGCGTATAATTGACCCAAGTTCTTCATTTATCCTCCCGGCGAAATAAGTTTCTCGTCTTATTGTTCATTTCAATCCAATCGATTGTTTCCGTTAGTGGCAGAATTTCACCGCATAATTTTGAGATGTTTTCCATAAGCCCACTACAAGTTTATTCGTTACATTGCTGATTTTTTTCAAACAACTCCGTTATAACCTTCTTGGAAGGGTGCTCTCTAAGCTCTTTGATGGTAGAAGTTGTCATTTTCTTCTCCATCCTTTCATTCCAATGATCGATCCTTGATTCTTTCTCTCGGAGGCTTTGTGATGTTGCTCTCTTCGACCCATCATCTTGTTTTGTCAAGATCATGTTCAATTCCTTTCATTTACAGTCGGAGTGCTGTCCAACTTATATCATTTTTATTCCTTCTCTATCTTGTTTAACCGGAGTGTTGTCGTAATTGATCCTTATCGTTCCTTGTACATCTCGTTTCTACCGGAGTGCTTGCATGTACTTCTTGTCCATTGCAACCCTTTTCTTATCTCTTTCAACCTACAAGGTTCTAGTAATGTTCCTTGTTCCTCTTTCCTAACGGAGTGTTTTCAACTTCGCTCATCTTCGTTGTATTCTTTTCTCGAAATGGTTTGACCTTTCAAGGTTCTTTGGTTTCACTCGTTTGTCAAAGAAGCAACTTAGTTTTACCTCTTCTCTTTCTCTTCCGTTTTCCCTCCGGTGCCATCCTAGATCTCGTGACGAGATCCTCTCGTAGTGGTGGAGTGTTGTGACGCCCCAAGATCGGAGCTTCAGATGCCTTACAGGGTTTCCGGGTTTCGTTATGTGATTTGTTTGGTTCTTTGCATTCATCATTGCATCATGTGCATTGCATCATGTCATCATGCCATCATGTCATTTCTTTTCTTAACTCAACTAAATAAATGGCATGGATCTTTGATCCATTTAAATCGAGGGAGTTCACATGATGATTCTCTTTATAACATATCCTCCCGATATTAGGGAGCTATATTAAATATTCCATTTGTTGGAATCACCCATGAACACACTTGCAAATAATCACATGCCTTTTCTCGCTTCAAGTTTGGTCCCCAAACTTTGCTTGTATCCCTTCTCCATTTTTGGAGCTCCACCAAAAATCCGAACATTTTTTGGACCTTCCTAACCCTTACTTCCTATTCGAACCATTTGATTTTAAATCAAATGAGTTTGAATTTAAACTTTGAAATATGCCCACTCAATTTTTCTTGGATCGTACACATTTTTGCGAGTCCGGGAATATTACCCCCATGCGCAAATTCCTTCCCTAACCTTCTCTTTCTTTTCCTCTCTCTAATTTCTTTTCTGTTAAAGAAAATAAGTTAGTTAAGAGAAGAGGGATGGAGAAGGGAGCCCAGCCGCCTCTGGCCACTTGGGCCTCCTAGCAGCGCCGGCCTCCCAGCCCAGTTGCATCCTGCCAGCTTTTCCCAGCGCCCCACTCCCACCTCTTGGGCCCAAGGCCCATCCAGCGCCGGCCCACTCCCTGCCGAACCCTAGGTCTCGACCCTTTCTTTCGATCTCTCCCTCGACTCCACCTCGCGCCGCCAGGAGAGGATCGATCCCTCTTTTTCCTTCTTGCATCGCTCCAGAGAAACCTCTCCCTCTCGATCCCTCACGTTCTCCTAGCGTCGAAGCACGCAGAAGGACATCGCCGCGCTCGAGACCTCTCTCTCCCTCGAGCCTGATCCCCTCGCTCGCCTCCCCCCTCCTCCCTCTCGCTTCTCTACACGACCCCGTCCCCTGCTCTCTTCCACAATCGCCAGGAAGCTGTCGCATCGCCAGGAGGCCGCCGCATCATCGGGGACGCCGAGCGCCACCTACCCCACCGACGACCAAAGCCACCGGAGTGCCGCAGACCTCGCCCTCGCGTCTCCGACCTGCTCGTCGTCCTGCTGTGGTGCCCGCATCTCCCGCCGTGCTGCGCCAACGACGCCTCTGGTGACCCCTTCCTCTACTGGTGGCCGCCGCCGACTAGCACCAGCAGTTGGCAGCAGCACCGCCCCGGTGCACCTCGTTGCCGGAGAACCACCAACGACACCAACAGTGAGCCCATCTCCTCTGTCCATCCCCGTTGCTTCTCCTCGTGCCTCGTTCTAACATTGTCCGCGACGTCCGACCCCCTGCATCACCTCCTGGCCCATCTCGTTCTTATCCACCATGGCCACTTTGGCCTTGCTGGCTGTTCTGCTTGGTCACATCAGCCGCAGTCGCCTCCATGTTCTGTTCCCTGCGGGCGGAAGACCCATGCCCTTTCGATCGCATCATGCCTACGCTGGGTTGTCTCCGCAAGGCCCCTTTGCGAATCACTGCCAAGGCCAAGACCATCTCCGGGCACGAACCTCAAGTCCAAGGACTATCGCATTCGTGGATCCCTTTCGTCAAGTACCACGACCGGTGAAGACCAAGACAGAGACCTCCTCGAGCAGGAGCATTTTTGGGATCGTCAGGACCACCTCAAGTTCGACTACGTTTTGCCGCCCCGACCGAGACCGACAAGTACCACTACGACCATCCCTCGCCAAGACCGACCCCGAAAGGCTCGGATTCGTCACGTGTGCAACGGCCCATGTACAACTACCCGGACCTGCCAAGTATCACTTTTTGTCGACAAGTCCACACGGAGGCTCGAGCGAGTACTGAACGAAACTCCAAGTACCACTACCACTCTCTCGAAGAGTGCTCCCTTGTAGTGTATAACCGCCTAAACGACGCCCGTGGACAAATGCTTGTGAGGTGTTGTATGATATGCTCCTATTTGGCCATGTTCGCACCATGTCCATTTTGTCACTCGTTTCCTTGCCACCGATACATGGGAAACCCGGTATCCGGGATCACTCCCCGTACCTCTTTCACATTCCGCACATCTCACATTTCTTTCTTGCACCGGCATCTCAACTAGTTGTCGGATCATCGGAACGTTGCCGTGGCACCGTTTCCGTTTTCGCCACCATGACACCCTTTTCTTTCCGTCGTGGCGACCAAGTGCCTTATATCAACATCATGTCAACTTTTTCATAAAATTGCATAAACTTGTTCATGTCATCCGCATCATGCTTACAACAATTAAAATGTTTAAATTGTTGTTGCAATAAATTACTAATGCATATGGGGAATTACCGGATTCGTTATTTGTTATATCCGGCCCCATTTAAATTGCTGAGATGGTGTAGTTTTGTTATGCTTCACCTTTTGCCATGTTAACCAACATTTAATATTGCTGAGTACCTAACCGAGAGTAAACTAAATAACTGATGTGGTGTTCCATCAATATGCAACAGAGTTGCATATTGAGCTCCACTTAATTTGTAGGATTGCTTGTGCACTTTTGCCATGCCATGCTTCATTAAACCGGACATGCATCATATTTGGTTGTGCATCATGTCATGCTTATGTGGTGGTTGTTTACTATGTTGTTTGTTTCTTTCCGGTGTGCTTCTTCAGGTTGGTTTCGATAACGTCACATTTGTGAGGATCCGTTCGTCTACGTCCATTTGTCTTCTTCATGGACTCGTTCTTCTTCCTTGTAGGATCTCAGGCAAGATGACCATACCCTCGAAATCACTTCTATCTTTGCTTGCTAGATGCTCGCTCTTTTGCTATGACTATGCTGCGATACCTACCACTTGCTTATCATGCCTCCCATGGTGCCATGTAAAAACTCTTACCCACCTTGTCCTAGCAAACCGTTGTTTGGCTATGTTACCGCTTTGCTCAGCCCCTCTTATAGCGTTCTTAGTTTTAGGTGAAGATGGAGTTTGTTCCATGTTGTAACATGGATATTTGTTGGGATATCACAATATTTCTTATTTTAATTAATGCATCTATATACTTGGTAAAGGGTGGAGGGCTCGTCCTTATGCCTGGTGTTTTGTTCCACTCTTGCCACCATAGTTTCCGTCATATTGGTGTTATGTTCCCGGATTTTGCGTTCCTTACACGGTTGGGTTATAATGGGAACCCCTTGACAGTTCGCCATGAATAAAACTCCTCCAGCAAGGCCCAACATTGGTTTTACCATTTTCCACCTAGCCTTTTTCCCTTGGGTTCTGCAGGCTCAAGGGTCATCTTTATTTTAAACCCCTGGGCCAGTGCTCCTCTGAGTGTTGGTCCAACTTGTCAGCCGCCGGTGGCCACCAGGGGCAACTCTGGGCTGGCCTACCGGAAGTTTGGAAAATCCGGTGTGCCCTGAGAACGAGATATGTGCAGCTCCTATCGGGATTTGTCAGTACATCCGGATGGCTTTGCTGGTCTTGTTTTACCATTGTCGAAATGTCTTGTAACCGGGATTCCGAGCCTGATCGGGTCTTCCTGGGAGAAGGAATATCCTTCGTTGACCGTGAGAGCTTGTGATGGGCTAAGTTGGGACACCCCTGCAGGGATTTGAACTTTCGCAAGCCGTGCCCGCAGTTATGGGCAGATGGGAATTTGTTAACATCCGGTTGTAGAAAACCTGAAACTTAACTTAATTAAAATGCATCAACCGCGTGTGTAGCCAAGATGGTCTCTTCTCGGCGGGGTCCGGGAAGTGAACATGGTGTTGGAGTTATGCTTGAACGTAAGTAGTCTAGGATCACTTCTTGATCATAGATTCTCGAACGTGCTTTGCCTTCTCTTATCGCTCTCATTTGCGTATGTTAGCCACCATATATGCTAGTGCTTGCTGCAGCTCCACCTCACATACCTTTTACCTACCCATAAACTTAAATAGTCTTGCTCGCGAGGGTGTGAGATTGCTGAGTCCCCGTGACTCACAGATACTTCCAAAACCAGTTTGCAGGTGCCGATGATATCGTGCAGGTGGCGCAACAGAGCTCAAGGAGGAGCTCGATGAAGATCTCATTCTTTGTGTTGTTTCGTTCCAGTTGATCAGTAGTGGAGCCTAGTTGGGACGATCGGGGACATTGTTGCAGGGGTTGTCTTTATTTTGGTTCCGTAGCCGGACCTTGATTGTATCTGGATGAATGTAATGATATTTATGCTATTGTGTGACGTGGCGAGTGTAAGCCAACTATGTACCTCTTTTCCTTATTCATTACATGGGTTGTGTGAAGATTATCCCGCTTGCGACATTTCTTACAATGAGGATATGCCTCTAAGTCGTGCTTCGACACGTGGGAGATATAGCCGCATCATGGGTGTTACAGGCTGGTGGAGGAATCCGTGGATGTTCTCAAGCAGCGTCTAATTAAAATGCATCAACCGCGTGTGTAGCCAAGATGGTCTCTTCTCGGCGGGGTCCGGGAAGTGAACACGGTGTTGGAGTTATGCTTGAACGTAAGTAGTCTAGGATCACTTCTTGATCATAGATTCTCGAACGTGCTTTGCCTTCTCTTCTCGCTCTCATTTGCGTATGTTAGCCACCATATATGCTAGTGCTTGCTGCAGCTCCACCTCACATACCTTTTACCTACCCATAAACTTAAATAGTCTTGCTCGCGAGGGTGTGAGATTGCTGAGTCCCCGTGACTCACAGATACTTCCAAAACCAGTTTGCAGGTGCCGATGATATCGTGCAGGTGGCGCAACAGAGCTCAAGGAGGAGCTCGATGAAGATCTCATTCTTTGTGTTGTTTCGTTCCAGTTGATCAGTAGTGGAGCCTAGTTGGGACGATCGGGGACATTGTTGCAGGGGTTGTCTTTATTTTGGTTCCGTAGCCGGACCTTGATTGTATCTGGATGAATGTAATGATATTTATGCTATTGTGTGACGTGGCGAGTGTAAGCCAACTATGTACCTCTTTTCCTTATTCATTACATGGGTTGTGTGAAGATTATCCCGCTTGCGACATTTCTTACAATGAGGATATGCCTCTAAGTCGTGCTTCGACACGTGAGAGATATAGCCGCATCATGGGTGTTACAGGCTGGTGGAGGAATCCGTGGATGTTCTCAAGCAGCGTCTTGAGGACACGAAAGAGCTCATTGCCACTCGCCGCGGAGACTAGTTTCCTGGTTTCTTTTGATGTAATAATCGGTTTAGGATGTGGATTGTGTCGTCGGTTGTGAAATGTTGGGTTCTAGCGCGGATGTTTGGCCTTTGTTGGCCTCTTGGGATGTTGCGATTTCAATCTGGTAGCTTTTAGTCCTTCGTGTTAGGCTGGAGTTGTGCTGAACTTCTTGTGAATTGTGGTGGTTTTCAGTAATGAAAATCGGAAGGGGCAAGCCCTTCTTTGATCAAAAAAAAAAATTAATCATCCTTATATATTCATCAGTCTTGCTATAAGTCGCAGTAGATGCTATATAGGTCCGTCGGATCTTACATCAAGATCCGTGCTTTCAGATTTTCTTTTTTCTCTCTTAAATCTCAGTCGAGTGAGACATAGCCACGCCATTAAACAGAGGCTCGGGCGCCATTAATGGAGACCTTGGGAGAGAGGTGGACGGCAGATGGAGGTCAAAGGGCTCTCCTCCCGATAAGCACGCGCAGGGGTCTGATCGCACGCCTCTCGTACTCAAATAGCTACCCTGCACGGCCTCCTAGCTAATAAAAAATGGGGACGCGTGGCGGCACGTAAATGGTACTAGTAAGTAGAACGCCCACGGTTTCAATAATACTTGTGTTTCCGATTGTAACGTGACAGCATTCTTCCAAAATGACTTTGTTGATTGTTAATGTGTGCGCCTTCGCAAATCGGACTGCAAATTTACCACAGCATGTTGGTGCCATGTCATGGCACCAAGCCAAGTTTCATTATTTTCATGCGTGTTTTGGATTTACAGGAATTAAAAAACTAAGTTTCTCAATGTTTCCAACCCAGCCACGACGCCCAGAATTTTGAATTTCATTCCCATTTCTTGCATGGAACCTAGAAATTTACCCGAGGACACACATGTGATTTTTCAACCAACTTTGGTGCACTGGAACATGTGCTTGTATTTCAAATTTGAATTATGCACACAAAGGTGACACGTTCCCTCCCAGAACCACGAGCCTTCTTGAGAGAAGCTCCGATTTGCAAGAAGCTTATACCAAAATTTGTTCCTATTCGGCCAATTTTTTTACCACGACATGGTACTACCATGACATGACACCATGCCAAGTTTCATGATTTTAAAACCAAGTTTCTCAATGTTATCGACCGAGCCACGATGCCCAGATGTTTGAATTTTATTCTCATTTTTTGCATGGGACCTACTCCCTCCTTCCATCTATATAGGGCCTAATGTGTTTTTCAAGACAGCCTTTGACTATTGACAAGATTAATAGCACATGAGATGTATACTATGCAAATTATATTATTGGAAGCTCCTTTGACATACAAAATTGAAGGTATGCTTTGTGTAAGTTGCATGTCATATATTATTGCTCTAACGTTTGGTCAAAGTTAGCCTCGAAAAACGCATTAGGACCTATATGCATGAGAGGAGTCGACTTCGAGAGAACGTGTTTGTTCGAGAGACACCGAGGAAGACTACTATATATCGATGGTGCATGTAGGCGGGAATTAAACTAAGGGATGGTCTTATTGGTTTCGGGGATATAGGGGAAGAGTGAGAGGGGGGGGGGGGTAGCTAGAAGGAGATTGTTAAGTGTGAGTGTGTGTTTTACCCATCCAGGCGGAAGTTATGTGCACAAAAGAGGAGAACGATTCAATGTGGCGTTAGGATTGAGGGTAATTAACTATGTATGGAGACATAGAGACCTTGAATGTGCATGTGTGAGAGGTATACATGTATACGTGGGATGTGTGTGTGTGCGCACGCGCATGATCGAGATAAAAGAAAGAAGACATAAGTCATAAGATCAACGACATGGGAGAGACGGATCGGTATGACAATATGCATGCATGTGAGAATGCATGGAAGAAGTCCCGACAATTGAGCATGTGTTTTTGTCTTTAAGAGATAGTGGCGTGGGCTGGAGCATGCATCTATGGTGAGCAGAGGGAGTGAGGCGCAATGATTGTGCAAAAGAGACCAACCTATAAATGCATTTGTATGGAGAGACATATATAGTGTGGTGATAGGAAGAAAGACTCCGTGCGAGAAAGAAATGTTGACGGAGAAACTACAGATAGATACAGAGATGGAGGTGCTAGCTAGAGGGACATCCGCTAGTTTGGGTGTTGGAGATGACCGTCGGGTGGTTCAAAGGGTGAAGTTATATATATGTGTGTGAGAGGGCACTTGACTGCATGTAGAGAGAAACATATGTAGTGTGCGTGATAGGAATCAAGAGTGAGGGCGAGAAAGAAGGTTGATGGAGAAATAGATAAATAGAAAGATAAATATGCTAGTTAGTGTGCGTTAGAGATAGGAGTCGAGTGGATCAGAAGGCTGGGTTATGTGTGCGGGTGTGAGAGAGATAGAGAGAGGGTGCATGTGAGTCACATACAAACAGATATCAGAGAGAAATGAGATCCACAAAGACGGAGTTTTGAGTCTGCGAGAGAGAAAGATATTTCACGAGAGTGATAGCTAGAGAGACATATGAGGGAACGCAAGATATCTCTAGGGAGAGAGGGTGTGTGTGAGCGACATACAAGAGAACAATGGAGAAATATGAGACCCTGGGAGACAGAGTTTGTGTTTGTGTGTGAGAAAGAGATATTGAAGAGGAAGAGTCGTAGGTTCTCATATCTAAGGAGCGAAAGACATCTCTGTATGAGGGGTGTGCGAGTGGCACACATGGGAATAGTAGAGAGAAATGAGACCCCGGGAGACAAAGTTTTGTGTTTGTGTGAGAGAAAGAGATTCCACATGGAGAATCATAGTTAGAGACACATAGCAGGGAGCGAGATATACTTAGAGAGAGATAGAGTGATGAAGGTTGAGGGAGAGAGTACCGTCAGCGTGTTACGGAGATAAAAGATCATTGTCGACATACAGGTAGCACGAGAGATACCTGAGAGACGATGAACGCGTATAGGTCCAGAGAGATAGTCCTATATAAGCATGAGTTATAGCTATATGAGACGAATATCTGAATTAAAGGGGATTCAAATATTTAAACTGGAGATCACGACATCGATAATATCATAACGCAAATTGGTGTATCAAACATGCATATTCATTTGAATTTGGGCACACGTGTAATGTTATATAGTTTATCAATATTGGTGATCCATAGATTCTTCAATTACAAACAATGCATGGTTTATATGCAATTAATGTCTAAACAGGATTACACTATATGTTGCGTGTGTGAAACACATTATACATGTTTGAGAAGTAAAAAAACCCGCATGAAACACACATTAATTGGAGACAGTTAGCGAGGAATGCATACATTGGATTTCAACATAAAGTGGTTTCAAATATTTGAAAATCCAAATTGATGGATACAACCTTATGAATCTGAGATCATGCCATTTGTAAACCATATTTATGTATAAATGGTGTTGTGCTTTTGAAAGTATATATAAAAAATGATGTATATATAATGTAATTCCAACTGAAAATGGATCCCGCCCAAAAAAATAATAGAATACAAACGGGATTCGAATTGAGTTGGCACGGTAAACGTGCACTCTGCAAAATTTGAACGAAGCGGGGAAAGTCGCAGTAACCGCCCGAAACCAAAATCTGCGAGATGGAAATCACTGCTGCCTATCCCTGCCATGCAAAGCCTATATGCTGGATTTCTATAAGTTTCGATAGGGGTTGGTTTGTAATTTCACCCAAACGTGACGTAACCGCCTCTCACCCGGATTCATACACGGTGGGCGCCAAAACACAGTGTGTCGTCGGCCGAAATTGACTCCCTCCCCGATTCATATTCATACACGGTGGGCACCAAAAACAAACTCTCATCGGCAAATATTCGGTGTATGCGAGATTACCGTCCTATCCCCAACCGACTAGTGTTGCTGTGATGTAGTAGAAATTTGAAAAGGGGGCTAAGTTTGTAAATTTCCTCGCATTTGAGACAAGCGCGCCCTGAATACATGGTTCCCCCTTCCTCTCTACCTCCCTTTTCCCCATTCGTACTCCGTGGGCGCCAAAACACCCTCTCCACCCCACCCTCCTCTGTTCGCCGCTGTCCGCCACCCCATCCACTGCCGTCCTCCTCCACCATGCCAGAGCTGATACCCCGACGCCGCCGTCCATTACAAGAGATCGAACTCTCTCATCCACGGCTTCGGACCGGGATCCTTGCATCCCGTCCTCTCGCTTCATCCCTGTCGTCGTCCACCTTGCCGACGCTGCTCCTACGACCGTCTCGTCCACCGCGCCCTGCAGCCACCGTCTACCCTCCTAGATCTGCTTCCACGCCGCCGACAGCCATCGCTACCACAGCATCGTCAAATTCTCAGTAGATGCGTACACGGCGCCGCACCAGAGGCGGTACTCTTTCGTATCTGCTCAACTTATTTATCACAGCAAGAAAATAGATCGCCACTGCTTTACTCTGATTTCTTGTCTTCGTTGCGAAGTTGCCTTTGTCCGGTTTGCACCTTCAGATCCACCATGGCATGCTCAACACCATACTCGCAATGCTTATGGTTTTCCCCTTTTATATTCCACACTAGTTAAATCACAGTAGACTAAATTTCAAAATTGGGTCAGTCGATTTTTCAGAGCTCGCCGGAGTTCGCCGGTGCGATCGAAGGGGCTCGGGTGGTTGTGGGGCCTCGCCGAACGAAGAAAACTCGAGGGGGGGGGGGGTGGGGGGGGGGGTGGCGGAGGAACATAGGCGGTGGGGGCCGGTGGTCCGGCCGGCGGCCCGTGCGGTGTTCTGTATGGGAAGAAGCAGATACGAGGAAGAAGAAGGGTTAGGAGATGTAGGATCTTCATCCAACCGCCTGAAATGGTCGAGAGACAGCTAGGAGTTGCATTCTTAATGCACTCTGGTTCATCATGTGTGGGCACTGCGCAACCAACATTTTATTATCCAAAATCTGCTTGCTCTTCTTTACCATGTTCCTCTTTCGTTCTTCTTTAATATGTACTCTCTCCGTTCCTAAATACAAGTCTTTGTATAGATTCCACCATGGACTACATATGGAGCAAAATGAGTGAATCTACACTCTAAAATGTACCTGGATACATCTATATGTGATCCATAGTGGAAATCTCTACCAAGACTTATATTTTGGAACAGAGGGAGTATGATAGTAGTACAGTATGTTCCTTGTACTGAAGATGAGCAGGGACATTTGCAGTGTAGAGGTCTATACGGTCGGTTGTGATGGACACTTTGAGCCTCTTTGATTCGTAGGATCTTGTAAACATAGGAATAGGATTTGTAGTGGCCTACCCACTTGAATCCTATAAGAATAGCAAGGAAATGCGGGGAGCTGTGTCGCCTTTGAGAGTTACATTGATATTAACAGTATCGCACCTTCACTTGAAGAGATCTGGTATCCGAAGCCTTTCTAGCCGTACCGGCAATACTAGCACATATATTCCAGCAAGTTCCACTTTGCTGATTTTACTCTAATGCTTAAGGTTTTCCCGTTATATCTACACTATGATCTGTGTAGCTGCTTTGTGTCGCACTAGCAGCAGTCCACTCTTGAAGCTAAACACTGCAATGACTTACAAAATTGGCACCAAGGCATTGAGTGCCATTCTGGATGCAATGAAACTCATATGCTCCCCACCTATTGATTCTTGTTCAGAATATGATCCTAATGACTATTCTAACCTCGAGGAGTCAAAGACAGATGGCCTGTCCTGTTCACCCATCAAGGTGCCTATTCTAATTTGGCAATGTTTTATTGATTGCGGGTATCTTGCATATGTTGTCTTGCATTTCTTCTACTTTGTTGCACCGCCATCTGCTTAGTTTACTCATCATATATGTCGAGATGCCATGCCCATCCATTATCAATACATATTCCATCTGTCATCATACCATGTTTTCCCACTCAAATGATGTTCTTGTGCATCAGACATCAAAAAGGAAGAGGGTGATTGCCGAACCTGAAGGAGCACCAGCAAAGTCCTTGAAAAACGTGGTGGTGCCGGGGAAATCAGATAGCACCCCACTTATATTGGTTGTACAACCAGTGACACAAAACGTAGGACCGACTCCAGCAGACTGTACCCATACTTCACTGGCCACACCACTATCCCCACCACACATGACCTGCACTCCAGCAAAAGGTATACCGATTTCATTTGCCATAGCACTAGCTGTACCATAGAAAAATCCCACTCCAGCAAAAAGTACAACAAGTCCACTAGCCGAAGACCTATCCCAACTGCAGAGACGGCCAATTCCTGCAGATTGGAACCCCATTCCATTTATTCCCAGTTTAAAAGACAATGCTTTCAATGTTGTTAGGGACTACGTGCATATATTCTCATGATGGGAAGATTATTGTGAAGACAAACACCATTTTCACATCTTCCTGTCCAACTTACATGTAAGTGCTATTATTCATGGTTATTATTTTCCTGTTTTCTGCTGATTGAACACATGAATGATTTACATTACATTGTTGTAACTAGGCGAGGGTCAATCTGGATAGTCATGAAGAGCAAAGCTTGCTTGTGCTTTTCAAGGAAGCATTGCAGTAGTATCGGTGTTACCTGAGGAAATCACACTTTGATGGCAAGTCTATAAACGAATTTCCGGTGAAGTCTCCTGTGCTAAATTTAGAAGACATTGAATGGAAAAACCTTGTTATGCACTGGTCTCGTTCCCAGGATGAGGTACTGTCTATGAAATCACATGACAATTTGAACTTCTACTTTTCCGCATGTGCCTTACGGATCTTTTTTGCAGGAAATCTGCTCAAAGAAGAATTCCGGTTTGACAAGAACGACAGGATATCGCAAATATGCTGCCCGCTGCTTTGCTCTTGTTAGTACATGTCGTCCTGTATCACTGTACTTGCATACATACCTGGTTCATTATGTGACATCAGTATACATGATAGCTTCCTTATCAATTGTTCGCTCCAAATTATCTGATCTGTATGAATGGTTACATTAGTGTAGAATAAATCCAATGCCAATGTTTTTTTAGCTCTGCATTGTTCTTGTAAGTACATGCTGTCCTTTATCAGTGTACTTATAATGACAGGTAGTTGTTCATGTACCATCACTCCGCAGCTTATTTTCCTTTGCCCTCCATTTTCTACACATCAGATCTATATTTACTCTTACCATAAGTTGGTACTGAAGAAGTTTAGCTGTGCATTGCTCTTGGCTGTACCTTTTGCCTGTATCGCTCCACTTACATTTATAGCTACTTGGTTACGTAGCATCACCCTTCATCTTATCTTAAATATTCTCCATTTTTTCGTATATTATCACATCTATATTTACTCTTAACAAAATGTAGAATAAAGGCAATGCTTTTGAAGAAGATTCTGTGGTAAACTTCTTGAATTGCCCCCCCATCAGCATGGACAAGGCCTTTATAGAGCCTGTCTTCACCAATAGTGTAAGTTTGTCCATCTCAAGCCTTCAAACTTTGTTGTATATATTTGGTTAGGCATGACTGCAACAGCTGTTTATTTTTGGTGTTTGCATCAAATTGCTTGTTTAAAGTTTATAATGTAGTTCATAAACAAAAGTTTGTCCTTTCTCAATTTAAGTTTTCAGTTGTACAACCAACTTCCTTCTTCATACCATGTAAATTAAACTATACAGAGCAAGTGTTCTTCTTTTGCACTGCATGTATGCTTCTGTTCTTCATCCGTAATCCAGTGGTGTGGTGAACCTACCCACTACAGCACAATGTCATATTCTGCAATGTCTTAACTATGAACAATGTCATATCATTCTACTATTATTTAAACCGTCTCTTTATTTGCCAATCTGAAATGGTATAAATTGACAGCACACTAACCATTGATACTTATGAGTTCTTGATCTATAATCCAGTGGTGTCGTGAAGCTGCCAACTCCTTCACAATGTCATTTCCTGCCATGTCTTGACCTGAACAATACCATATTGTGTTAATGCAAATTTAAACTGTGTCACTTTATCCGTTAGTAAGAAATGTGATGAATTGTCAGCACTGATACTTTTATGTGCAAAACCTGTCATCTGTCTGCTTATTTATCTTTCAGAGTGAGGAAGATATAAGTGTTGAACAAGCGCAATCTCATCATCTTGCTCAGCTGCTTGCGCTGCAGCTCCCCAGCAGGGCTAACCTTTCTTGAACTCTATTGAAGTGCTGTCGGTTTTGTATATTATTTTGTCAGCGTGTTTATTTGCACTGGTGGCGATCTTTGATGCCCAGTGTATGTAATCTGCTGTCTGCTTGTGCTTTATTATCATATTGGCGAACTTTGATGCCCAGTGGATGTAATATGCCGTAATTTCTTTATTGTATAGTATAGGTTTTTTCTTATTCACGATGCTGCAGTTATTTTACTGTATATATATCCTGTCTTCGCAGTAAACCGGCCAAACCGTAAAATTACGGTACATAATCGGGCCGTCATGCAATCACGATGTAGGTTGGGCCTGAAACGTGTCGATCAGCTCACGGGCCGGCAGCAGCCCGAAATGAACCCTGGCCCATGATTGTGCGAAGCAAATCACAGGCTTTTAACAGGCCGAAAAATTGTCTCGGTCCTTGTTTGGCCCAATCAGATATCGGCTGCAAGCAGGCCAGATGCAAACTGGGCCATAGTTAGGCCCAACTATATGACGGACTTTTAACAGGCTGAAATTAATATAGGGCCGAAATGTTAAACGGGCCCTTAACAGGCCAAAACTAATATCAGGTTGAATTACTAAGTGGGCTTTTAGCAAGTGGGCCCAAAAGCATAGTGTCCAGTTGACGGGCCGAATCTGATATGGGCCATAATTAGGCCCAAAACCTCTTAAAGGGCCGAACCTCATCTGGGCCGTAATTTGGCCCAGAACGTGGTAGGCTTTTAACGGGTCGGATCTCATATGGGCCACTATTAGGCCCGGAGCATGGCAGGCCATTAATAGACCGGATCAAATATGGGTCGGCATTTGGCCCAAAACATGGCAGCCAGTTAACGGGCCGGCCTACTAGGGTCCTCAAAATCCTGTGGGCCTACAGCTGGGCCGACCCATTAATGTCAGCGAGATCTCATGGGCCTTTACCTGGGCCGGCCTATTATGGCACATGAAAATCTTGTGGGCCTTTACCTGGGCCGGCCCGTTATGGCCCGCAAAATCTTGTGGGCCTTTAGCTGGGCTAGCCCATTATGGTCCGCAAAATCTCGTGGGCCTTTAGCTAGGCCGGCCCATTATGGTCCGCAAAATCTTGTGGGCCTTTAGTTGGGCTGACCCATTTAAACTTATTGGGCCGTGCCACGTGTCGACGTATCATAGGCGCATTCTGTCCAGTGAGTGGATGACATCTGTCCTGACGATGAGCCGACACGTGTTTCCTCTAGCCAATGATGATTTTACACGTGGAAAATCCCCATTGGTCGGGGCTGTTAACGGGTTATCGCATCCAAAACCCGACCCGATAGCTTAACGGCGTTCCGTTACGGTGGATGCCACGTGTCGGTCACCCTTGACGAAAGCACTTCTGTGACGCGCGATTTATCGTCATGGAAGTGGACACTTCCGTGATGATAATTTTGGTAATGTCATGGAACACTTCTACGACAGCACATGTATGACTATCTTGATTCTGTCATTAATTTGTCATGGATGTACATGCATGACAAAAAAAGTGACCTACTGTGACAAACACGTATCATCACGGAAGTGTATTTTTTTGTAGTGCATGCCCCCCTGTTTTTCGGCACAACTTGGATGCCGAAAAATAATTTGCCCAGAGTTTGTTCTGAGGACGATGTCAACACTCCATCGTCCATTTATATGTCCTTAGGGCGATAATTATATATCGGCCATGATTTATGCTAAGGGCGATGGTCATATATCGGCCATGTCTTTGCTTAGGGCGATAGTTATATATCGACCGTTGCCTATCTAGGCTTCTTGCCACACACTTGGGTGATAATTCTTTAAATACTTGCCATTGAGAGCTCGAGGTAACAATGTGCCTTGTACGGATTCCATCAAATATGAGTTTCCAGGAACTACTCTTGTAATCTTAAAAGGACCTTCCCAACTAGGAGACCACTTCCCGAATTTTCTATCTTTTGAACCAATTGGTAGAATCACCTTCCACATGTGATCGCCAAATTGGAAATTCTTCAACTTGACCTTCTTATTGTAAGCTCTTGCCACCCTAAACTCATCTCTCTCTATGGCCTTCAAAGCAGCCAAACGTTTATCGGTGACTTCATCAATATTATCCATCATCAAGTTATAAAAGTCTACCGCCGATAAATCATTTTGTTTGGCTATTTTCAAAGCATTCAAATTCACTTCCACTGGTAAAACGGCCTCTTGACCATATACGAGCTCATATGGAGTTACCTTTGTAGCACCATGCCTTGAGATTCTGTGTGCCCACAAAGCTTCGGACAGTAGCTCATGCCATCTCCTTGGATTATCCTCAATCTTCTTCTTGATGAGATTGATTAATATTTTATTGCTAGACTCAGCTTGTCCATTGGCTTGGGCATAATATGGGGAGGAATTGAGCAACTTTATCTTATGTGATTCGGCAAATTCTCTAACTTGATGTGACATAAAGGATGAACCTTGGTCCGTAGTTAATGTTTGAGGAATGCCAAATCTATGAATAATGTGCTCAGTTATGAATTGAATTACCTCTGTATGCATCATATTTTTGAGCGGTATTACTTCAGACCATTTAGTAAAATAATCAGTTGCCACCAACACAAACTGATGCCCTTTTGAAGAAGAAGGATGAAGCTATCCAATAAAGTCTAATCCCCAACCTCTAAAAGGCCGCGGCTTGATAATATGATGTAACATAGCAGCGGGAGCCAACTGAATATCACCAAAGTTTTGACAAGCTTCACATCCTTTATAATACCTGAAGCAATCGTTAACCATTGTCGGCCAATAAAACCCAGCACGTCGTAATAACCATTTCATCTTGGGAGCCGACTGATGAGTGCCAGAAATACCTTCATGGGCCTCTCCCATAGCAACTCTTGCTTGGTCCTCGTCCAAGCACTTTAAAATAACATCATCAACCGTTCGACGATAGAGATCATCATCTCTCATTGTGTATTTGAAAGCCATATGCCGAACAGTCCTGTCCATCCTTTTACTAGGATCACACAAATAATCAATAATGGGTTTCCTCCAGTCTTGATTTTCTCCTTGTCTCGACGTCCAATAAGCGTCGGCCCAAATAAGTAATAGCATGCTCCTTTCCTTCGGTCTCTTGAGTCAAAATAGCGCCAATAACACCTTCCTCCACTGCAATGTAAAGTCTAAATGGCTCCCTGTGCCTGGGCGCTTTCATAACCGGAGGAGTGCACAAATATTTCTTAATCATATCAAATGCCTCTTACTGTTTTGCCCCCCAAGTAAAATCAACATCATTCTTTAACCGAAGGATATGAGTAAATGCATCAACCTTCCCTAATAGATTGGCTATGAACCTCCTCAAATAATTGACCTTGCCATGGAATTTTTGCACATCTCTCCTGCATGTTGGAGCCTCTACTTTCTGTATAGCTTCTATATTTTTGGGATCAATTTCCACGCCATCTTCATGAATAATGAAACCCAGAAACTTCCCAGCCGATACACCAAAGGCACACTTCAAAGGATTCATTTTCAGCCCATATTTCTTCATTCTTTCAAAAGCCAAACACAAATCGGCTAAGTGAGATTCAAAAGCATCCGATTTGACAGCAATATCATCAATATAGACCTAAAGTATAATGATAACCCACAAGTATAGGGGATCGCAACAGTTTTCGAGGGTAGAGTATTCAACCCAAATTTATTGATTCGACACAAGGGGAGCCAAAGAATATTCTCAAGTATTAGCAGCTGAGTTGTTAATTCAACCACACCTGGAAACTTAATATCTGCAGTAAAGTATTTAGTAGCAAAGTAATATGATAGTAGTGGTAACAATAGCAAAAGTAATGTTTTTGGTATTTTGTAGTGATTGTAACAATAGCAACGGAAAAGTAAATAAGCGAAGAACAATATATGGAAAGGTTGTAGGCAATGGATCGGTGATAGAGAATTATGCCGGATGTGGTTCATCATGTAACAGTCATAACCTAGGGTGACACAGAACTAGCTCCAATTCATCAATGTAATGTAGGCATGTATTCCGAATATAGTCATATGTGCTTATGGAAAAGAACTTGCATGACATCTTTTGTCCTACCCTCCCGTGGCAGCAGGATCCTAGTGGAAACTAAGGGATATTAAGGCCTCCTTTTAATAGAGTACCGGACCAAAGCATTAACACATAGTGAATACATGAACTCCTCAAACTACAGTCATCACCAGAAGTGGTCCCGATTATTGTCACTTCGGGGTTGCCGGATCATAACACATAGTAGGTGACTATAGACTTGCAAGATAGGATCAAGAACTCACATATATTCATGAAAACATAATAGGTTCAGATCTGAAATCATGGCACTCAGGCCCTAGTGACAAGCATTAAGCATAGCAAAGTCATAGCAACATCAATCTCAGAACATAGTGGATACTAGGGATCAAACCCTAACAAAACTAACTCGATTACATGATAAATCTCATCCAACCCATCACCGTCCAGCAAGCCTACGATGGAATTACTCACGCATGGCGATGAGCATTATGAAATTGGTGATGGAGGGTGGTTGATGATGACGATGGCGACGGATTCCCCTCTCCGGAGCCCCGAACGGACTCCAGATCAGCCCTCCCAAGAGAGTTTAGGGCTTGGCGGCGGCTCTGTATCGTAAAACGCGATGAATCTTTCTCTATGATTTTTTCTCTCCGAACAAGAATATATATAGTTGGAGTTGAGGTCGGAGGAGCTCCAGGGGGCCCACGAGGTAGGAGGGCGCGCCCAGGGGGCAGGCGCGCCCCCACCCTCGTGGCTAGGGTGTGGGCCCCCTTGTCTTGATCTTTTGCCAATATTTTTTATTATTTCCAAAAATAATCTCCGTGAAGTTTCAGGTCATTCTGAGAACTTTTGTTTCTGCACATAAATAACACCATGGCAATTCTGCTGAAAACAACGTCTGTCCGGGTTAGTTCCATTCAAATCATGCAAGTTAGAGTCCAAAACAAGGGCAAAAGTGTTTGGAAAAGTAGATATGACGGAGACATATCATATAACACCAAGTAAATCATGAAAAGTTAAATTCATAGCCCTTTGATATGTGGCGCCGACATTCTTTAATCCAAAGGTCATCACCGTCCACTCAAATAAACCGGGGCAATTCAGTAATCACATTCTTTAATCCAAAGGTATCAACTCCCCCAAGCTTAAACCTTTGCTTGTCCTCAAGCAATTCAGTTGAAAAACTGAAAGTGATAAAGAAAAACTTTTACAAACTCTGTTTGCTGTTGTTGTTGTAAATATGTAAAGCCAACATTCAAGTTTTCAGCAAAGATTATAAACTAACCATATTCACAATAACGCTTAGGTCTCATGTTTAATCATATCAATGGCATAATCAACTAGCGAGCAATAATAATAAATCTCGGATGACAACACTTTCTCAAAAATATCATAATATGATATAACAAGATGGTATCTCGCTAGCCCTTTCTGAGACCGCAAAACATAAATGCAGAGCACCTTTAAAGATCAAGGACTGACTAGACATTGTAATTCATGGTAAAAGAGATCCTGTCAAGTCATACTCAATGTAAACTAACAGTAATGAATGCAAATGATAGAGGTGCTCTCCAGCGGGTGCTTTTTAATAAGAGGATGATGACTCAACATGAACGTAAATAGATAGGCCCTTCGCAGAGGGAAGCAAGGATTTGTAGAGGTGCCAGAGCTCAGTTTTAAAATAGAAATGAATAATATTTTGAGCGGTATACTTTCATTGTCAACATAACAAGCAAGAGATGGCGATATCTTCCATGCTACACACATTATAGGCGGTTTCCAAACAGAATGGTAAAGTTTATACCCCCCTCCACCAACAAGCATCAATCCATGGCTTGCTCGAAACAACGAGTGCCTCCAACTAACAACAGTCCCAGGGGGAGTTTTGTTTGCAATTATTTTGATTTGATTTGCATAAAGCATGGGACTGGGCATCCCGGTGACCAGCCATTTTCTCGTGAGTGAGGAGCGGAGTCCACTTCTCTGGAGAATAACCCGCCTAACATGGAAGATACGGACAACCCTAGTTGATACATGAGCTATTCGAGCATACAAAACAGAATCTTTATTTGAAGGTTTAGATTTTGGCACATACAAATTTACTTGGAATGATAGGTAGATACCGTATATAGGTAGGTATGGTGGACTCATATGGAATAACTTTGGGGTTTATGGGATTGGATGCACAAGCAGTATTCCCGCTTAGTACAGGTGAAGGCTAGAAAAAGACTGGGAAGCGACCAGCTAGAGAGCGACAATAGTCATGAACATGCATTAAAATTAATCAACACCGAATGCAAGCATGAGTAGGATATAATGCACCATGAACATAAATATGGTAGAGGCTATGTTGATTTTGTTTCAACTACATGCGTGAACATGCGCCAAGTCAAGTCACTCGAATCGTTCAAAAGAGGATACCACCCTATCATACCACATCACAACCATTTAAATAGCATGTTGGCACGCAAGGTAAACCATTATAAGCTCCTAGCTAATTAAGCATGGCATAAGCAATTATAATCTCTAATTGTCATTGCAAACATGTTTATTCATAATAGGCTGAATCAGGAACGATGAACTAATCATATTTACAAAAACAAGAGAGGTCGAGTTCATACCAGCTTTTCTCCCATCTCAATCAGTCCATCATATATCGTCATAATTGCCTTTCACTTGCATGACCGAATGATGTGAATAATAATAACAGTGCACGTGCATTGGACTAAGCTGGAATCTGCAAGCATTCAATAAACATGAGAAGACAAGGCAATATGGACTCTGGGTTAAATCAACAATAATGCATATAGGAGACACTTCAACAATTTAATTATGGTCTTCTCCTATCGACCCCCAAAGAAAAGAAATGAAATAAAACTATTTACACGGGAAACCTCCCAGCAAGCAAAAGAAGAACATGAATCTTTTTGGGTTTTCTTTTTAATTACTATTACAAGCATGGAAATTTAAACTAGCTAAAAGCTACAACTAATTTTTTTTTGTTTTTCTTAAGGTTTATTAAACACACAAGAAGAAAGCAATAAAAAGGAAATAAACTAGCATGGATAATACAGTGAAAAAGTATGAGCACCGACAACTAGCAATGAGTGTGTGAACATGAATGTAATGTCGGTGAGAAATACGTACTCCCCCAAGCTTAGGCTTTTGGCCTAAGTTGGTCTATGGCCACGGTTGGCCTGGCGGATATCCATAGTAATAGTTGGGGTTGTACTGAGAAGAAGAAGACTCTGATTGCCACTGGTTGGCAATCATCTCCGGATCCCACTGGTAATTAGACTGTCATGGAGGATCAACTTGTGGTTCCGACTCTGGCTCTGTGGATGATGTAGGGTTCCGGTGGGCGTGAATAGCCTTCAACGGAACAAGGTACTTGCATGCAGATAAATCAAACAAGGAAGGAGCAGGCAGGGTAATAGTCTCAGGATGATGTTTATCAAAGAACAATTTGTATTTGAGCTCATTTTCCCTATTCTTAACAATAAAAACGTGTTCTACCATACTCTTATAATTTAAATAAACAGGAGGCAGCAATTTTTCTTCCTTCTCATATTGTCTAATAGGTATGTTAAAATGTGCATCTAGGCGCGAGGCGAAGATGCCTCCAAAGACGGGGCCCTTAGTACGGTTAAGATTTAACCACTTTGCAATAATAGCACCCATGATGAATGTATCATCACGAAATAAGGCGTGGCACAAAATAACAATATCAGGGGCACTCAGATTTCCACAGTTTCCGCGCCTAATTAAGCATCTACTAGCAAATATAGCAAAGTAACGTAGAACAGGAAAGTGTATGCTAGTAGTTCGTGCATCAGAAACCTTCCTCGTTTCCCCTACAATGATGGTATCAATAAACCCATCCACATCGCCGTGATGTGGTTCCTCTATGATGCCCACGAAAGGGATCAAACAAACCCGACAAAAATCACGAAGTGACATCTCCTTATGCTCATCATATAAATAAAACTCCACCGTAGGTGGTGAGCTCCTAGCATGGAAATGAAAGTTTTGCACAAACATATTGGTGAGTAAGAGATACTGTTCGCGCTGGTCGTGGAGGAAGGCGGTGAGGCCTGCATTCTCAGACAATTCATAGAAATCATCATAAATCCCGGCTGGTCTCAAGAAATCATCACAAGGCCATTCACACGGCCGAGCCTCCGCGATGCGAGGCAGATTATATTTGGGCCTCTTTGCTTCTTCATTTTGCTTTTCCTTCGAGCTTCGGCTCGATGAGCCCCTCAAAACTCTCTTCATTATTTTCTGAAAAATTCTGGAATTTTTAGTAACTTCAAATAAAAGTGAACCAAACTCAACAAAATTGATAGCAACTACTCCTACAAGTGCCTAGAGCCTATATCCTGCATCAAAACTACTTGGAACCACATAAATTTGACATGCAAGCTCAAGGACAGGGTCACCTAAGTAGCAAAAATATGCAATGAATAAAGCACTAGAACAAAAACTAATTGGACCATTGGAGGAGTCACATACCAAGGAACAATCCCCCAAAAGCAGTTTTGTGAGAGGTGCTTTGAGCAAGGAGATTGAAAATCGCAGCAAAATGAGCTAGAACTCGTGCTTGAGTTGGATAATGGTGTTTGTGGGAGGAAGAAGGAGTGTGTGGGTGCAGGAATAAGTGGAGGAGGGCCACCATAGGCCCACGAGGCAGGGAGGCGCGCCCAGGGGGGTAGGGCGCGCCCTCCACCCTCGTGGCCATGTGGATGCCCCCCCTGCTGTGTTCTCAGTGCCAAATATTCTCAAATATTCCACAAAAAATCATATTTGAATTTCAGGGCATTTGGAGAACTTTTATTTTCGGGGTATTTTTATATTGCACGGATAATCAGAAAACAGACAGAAATTACTATTTTGCTTTATTTAATATAAATAATAGAAAGTAGAAAGAGGGTACAGAGAGTTGTGTTTTCTAAATTCATCCATCTCATGATCATCAAAAGGAATCCATTAACAAGGTTGATCAAGTCTTGTTAACAAATTCATTCCGAATAACATGGAACCAGAGAATTTTCGAATAACACTAGGTTACCTCAATGGGGATATGCACATCCCCAACAATAAGAATATCATATTTCTTCTTGACAGTAGGAAGAGGAAATTCAAAACCTCCAAAAATAATCGATGGAATTTTTCCAATAGAATTGATACTATGGACTTGAGGTTGTTTCCTCAGAAAGTGTACCGTATGCTCATTACCATTAACATGAAAAGTGAAATTGCCTTTGGTGCAATCAATAACAGCCCCTACAGTATTCAAAAAGGGTCTTCCAAGAATAATAGACATACTATCGTCCTTGGGAATATCAAGAATAACAAAGTCCGTTAAAATAGTAACGTTAGCAACCACAACAGGCACATCCTCACAAATACCGATAGGTGTAGCAGTTGATTTATCAGCCATTTGCAAAGATATTTCAGTAGGTGTCAACTTATTCAAATCAAGTCTACGATATAAAGAGAGAGGCATAACACTAACACCGGCTCCAAGATCACATAAAACAGTTTTAACATAGTTTCTTTTAATGGAGCATAATTAGTAACAATTTCAGCTTTCGGTATCTTTCTTTTATTAGTAACAATTTCTTTCATATACTTAGCATAAGGATTTATTTTGAGCATATCATTTAATCGCATACGCAAAAAAATAGGTCTAATCATTTCAGCAAAGCGCTCAAAATCCTCATCATCCTTTTTCTTGGATGGTTTGGGAGGAAAAGGCATGGGTTTTTGAACCCAAGGCTCTCTTTCCTTACCGTGTTTCCTAGCAACAAAGTCTTTCTTATCATAATGTTGATTCTTTGATTGTGGGTTATCAAGATCAACAACAGGTTCAATTTCTATATCATTATCATTACTAGGTTGAGCATCAACATGAACATTATCATTAACATTATCACTAGTTTCATGTTCATTTCCAGATTGTGTTTCAGCATCAGAAATAGAAATATCATTTGGATTCTCAGGTGTTTCAGCAATAGGTTCACTAGAAGCATGCAAAGTCCTATCATTTTGCTTTTTCTTCCTTTTAGAAGGACTAGGTGCATCTATATTATTTCTCTGAGAATCTTGCTCAATTCTCTTAGGGTGGCCTTCATGATACAAAGGTTCCTGAGTCATTTTACCAGTTCTAGTAGCCACTCTAACATCATAGTCCTTATTCTTACTATTCAATTCGTTGAGCAAATCATTTTGAGCTTTAAGTACTTGTTCTACTTGAGTGGTAACCATAGAAGCATGTTCACTAATAAGTTTAAGTTCACCTTTAACATTAGCCATATAATCACCCAAGTGTTCAAGCATATCAGCACTGCGTTTTAATTCTCTACCAAAATAAGCATTGAAGTCTTCTTGCTTAACCATAAATTTATCAAACTCATCTAAGCATGGGCTAGCAAACTTGGTGAATGGGATTTTAGCTTTATCATATCTATAGAGAGAATTTACCTTTACCACCTGTGTCGGGTTATCAAGACCATGTGTTTCTTTAATAGGTGATGGATTAAAACCATATATTTCTTCAACAGGCGGTAAATTAATACCATGTATTTCTTCAATAGGAGGTAAATTCTTAACATCTTCAGCTTTAATACCCTTTTCTTTCATAGATTTCTTTGCCTCTTGCATATCTTCAGGACTGAGAAATAGAACACCCCTTTTCTTCGGAGTTGGTTTAGGAATAGGCTCAGGAGTTGGCTCAAGAAGTGTCCAATTATTTTCATTTGTCAACATATTATTCAATAGAATTTCAGCTTCATCCGGTGTTCTTTCCCTGAAAACAGAACCAACACAACTATCCAGGTAATCTCTGGAAGCATCGGTTGGTCCATTATAAATGATATCAAGTATTTCATTTTTCTTAAGAGGGTGATCAGGCAAAGCATTAAGTAATTGGAGAAGCCTCCCACCAAGCTTGTGGGAGTCTCTCTTCTTCAATTTCACAAAATTATATATATCCCTTAAGGCAGCTTGTTTCTTATGAGCAGGGAAATATTTAGCAGAGAAGTAATAAATCATATCATGGGGACTACGCACACAACCAGGATCAAGAGAATTAAACCATATCTTAGCATCACCCTTTAATGAGAATGGGAATATTTTAAGGATATAAAAGTAGCGAGTTCTCTCATCATTAGTGAACAGGGTAGCTATATCATTTAATTTAGTAAGATGTGCCACAACAGTTTCAGATTCATAGCCATAAAAAGGACCAGATTCAACCAAAGTAATTATATCAGGATCGATAGAGAATTCATAATCCTTATTAGTAACAAAGATAGGTGAAGTAGCATAAGCAGGATCATATTTCATTCTAGCATTCAGAGTTTTTTGTTTAAGCTTAGCTAATAATTTCTTAAGATCACTTCTATCATTGCAAGCAAGAAAGTCTCTTTTAGTTTCTTCATCCATAACATAGCCCTCAGGCACAACAAGTAATTCATATTTATTAGGAGAGCCTTCATAATCACTTTCATCAGTATTATTAGTTTCAGTAATTTCATTCTCTCTAGCCCTAGCAAGTTGTTCATCAAGAAATTCACCAAGTGGCACAGTAGTATCAAGCATAGAAGTAGTTTCATCATAAGTATCATGCATAGCAGAAGTGGCATCATCAATAATATGCGACATATCAGAATCAATAGCAGAAGCGGGTTTAGGTGTCGCAAGCTTACTCAAAATAGAGGGTGAATCAAGTGCAGAGCTAGATGGCAGTTCCTTAACTCCCCTCATAGTTGAGGGATAAATCTTGGTTTTTGGATCTCTCAAGTTCTTCATAATGATAAGCAGGTATAAATCCCAAGTGACTCAAAGAATAGAGCTATGCTCCCCGGCAACAGCGCCAGAAAATAGTCTTGATAACCCACAAGTATAGGGGATCGCAACAGTTTTCGAGGGTAGAGTATTCAACCCAAATTTATTGATTCAACACAAGGGGAGCCAAAGAATATTCTCAAGTATTAGCAGCTGAGTTGTCAATTCAACCACACCTGGAAACTTAATATCTGCAGCAAAGTATTTAGTAGCAAAGTAATATGATAGTAGTGGTAATAATAGCAAAAGGTAATGATAGCAAAAGTAATGTTTTTGGTATTTTGTAGTGATTGTAACAATAGCAACGGAAAAGTAAATAAGCGAAGAACAATATATGGAAAGCTCGTAGGCAATGGATCGGTGATAGAGAATTATGCCGGATGTGGTTCATCATGTAACAGTCATAACCTAGGGTGACACAGAACTAGCTCCAATTCATCAATGTAATGTAGGCATGTATTCCGAATACAGTCATACGTGCTTATGGAAAAGAACTTGCATGACATCTTTTGTCCTACCCTCCCGTGGCAGCGGGATCCTAGTGGAAACTAAGGGATATTAAGGCCTCCTTTTAATAGAGTACCGGACCAAAGCATTAACACATAGTGAATACATGAACTCCTCAAACTACAGTCATCACCAGAAGTGGTCCCGATTATTGTCACTTCGGGGTTGCCGGATCATAACACATAGTAGGTGACTATAGACTTGCAAGATAGGATCAAGAACTCACATATATTCATGAAAACATAATAGGTTCAGATCTGAAATCATGGCACTCGGGCCCTAGTGACAAGCATTAAGCATAGCAAAGTCATAGCAACATCAATCTCAGAACATAGTGGATACTAGGGATCAAACCCTAACAAAACTAACTCGATTACATGATAAATCTCATCCAACCCATCACCGTCCAGCAAGCCTACGATGGAATTACTCACGCACGGCGATGAGCATTATGAAATTGGTGATGGAGGATGGTTGATGATGACGATGGCGACGGATTCCCCTCTCTGGAGCCCCGAACGGACTCCAGATCAGCCCTCCCGAGAGAGTTTAGGGCTTGGCGGCGGCTCTGTATCGTAAAACGCGATGAATATTTCTCTCTGATTTTTTCTCTCTCCGAACACGAATATATAGAGTTGGATTTGAGGTTGGAGGAGCTCCAGGGGGCCCACAAGGTAGGGGGGCGCGCCCAGGGGGCCAGGCACGCCCCCACCCTCGTGGCTAGGGTGTGGGCCCCCTGGTCTTGATCTTTTGCCAGTATTTTTTATTATTTACAAAAATAATCTCCGTGAAGTTTCAGGTCATTCCGAGAACTTTTGTTTCTGCACATAAATAACACCATGGCAATTCTGCTGAAAACAGTGCCAGTCCGAGTTAGTTCCATTCAAATCATGCAAGTTAGAGTCCAAAACAAGGGTAAAAGTGTTTGGAAAATTAGATACGACGAAGATGTATCATATAACACCAAGTAAATCATGAAAAATTAAATTCATAGCCCTTTGATACGTGGCGCCGACATTCTTTAATCCAAAGGTCATCACCGTCCACTCAAATAAACCGGGGCATCGAAAGCCGTTTTGGACATGTCCTCTTCGGCCATAAAAATCTGATTATACCCCGCATTACCATCAAGAAAGCTAATGACCTTATGTCCAGAAGCATCATTAATAAGCATATCGGCTATTGGCATGGGATACTCATCTTTAGGTGTAGCTCTATTCAAATCTCTGAAATCAATGTAGACCCTCAACTTGCCAGAGCCTTTCTTCTCTACTGGCACAATGTTAGAAATCTACTCGGCATACCTGCAAGGTCTAATAAAGTTAGCTTTAAGCAAACCATCGATCTCTTCCTTGATCCGGTCATACGTTTTTGGATTAAACTTTTTGTCCGATTGCTTGTATGGTCTAAAACTGGCCTTTATAGGTAACCGATGCTCCACTAGCTCTCGGCTTAAACCTGGCATCTCATGATATTCCCATGCAAAGCAACAAACATATTCTTTCAATAGCTCGATCAACTTAGCCTTATGATCGTCTCTTAAATTTTCGTTTACAAATGTCGGCCTAGGAATTGAACCATCTCCTATATCTATCTCTTCTAATGGATTGGCCGATGTAAAACATTGTCCTAATTTATCCAGATCATCTAACTCTTCTATGGGCTCATACATATCGTTCTCATTGGACCGATATTCTACAAGGTGCTTTTGTAACCACTCTGAGTTAGGATCTATTTAAATACATCATACCTTGGAGCCGATTATTGCCAACCGTCTTTAAAGAAATGGGAACGAAACCACTTTTGTGGCGCTAAGAAAATCATATTCTGATAAGTCGCGCCCCGTCAAGCAAGTAGCATTGGGATGTTGCCGATCCACCGATGCATCGGCCAAAGCAACACAAGCCAAATTATCCGCATGAATGACTTCTACTTCATCATCAACCCATTGAATTAAAAACTGGTGCATAGTCGATGGCACGCATTGGTTTGCATGAACCCAATCACGGCCTAATATCACACTGTAGTTACTTGCACCTCGGTGACAAAGAATGCGGTAGCCAAAGTTTTGCTTCCCACCATAAGCTCCACATACATTACACCTTTGGCTTCAGTTTTCTCTTTGCCTTCAAATCCATTAAGCACCATGTTGGTCTTTATTAACTCTTCATCACGCAGCCCCAATTTTTTGAAGACCGAATGTGGCATAAGATTCACCACAACACCACCATCGACAAGCATTCTAGCAACCGACGATCCATTAATATGACCTTTAAGGAACAATGGCTTCAAGTGCATCACTGGTTCTTTTGGCTTCTTGAATATAGCATTTTTAGGACCAAAGTGTAGCTGAGCTACTTCCCCTTCTTCATCTATAGCACGAAATTCAGCGGGTAAGTAATACACCATATTAATGTCCATACATTCATGAACTGGTGTAGACTCATAATCAAGCATTTCATCTCCTTCCGCAAGCATGTCCACTGACTCCGAAATATCTTCAAGGGAAGAGGAAGTACTAGGCAAAGTGGACAATGTAATAGTAGCCACATCGTCCTCCGTTGGTGGTATAGGTGTTGCTATGATCAATGCAGAAGCTGCTATGTTTTCCTTTTGCTTTGGCCTCCACACTTGTTTTGGGGGTACCATGGGACGTCTTTCATTGAATAATTTATCCCTTAGCTTTTCTGCTTCTTGTTCCTCCTTCTCATGACTCCTCATGCGCTGCAATCTCCTTTTTTGCGCCTTGGTCAGGCCGGAAGGACACCACTTAGGCTGAGTATATTTTGGATCCCTCGACTTGGCCTTGCTTGTGCTAGCTTCATGATCATTAGCCATGGGGCCTTGCTGGACCGCAGCCACATCTTTATTAGAATCACCCGGATTATCAACAATAATCGGCTCTTTGATTATTAATTCTTTAGTGCCTATCATAATAGTTTCACCACTAGCATTCTTCTCCTTTTGCTTGCTAGGCTCTGGAATTTCAGCACTTGGTGATTTGGCACACCACACTTGCCTGCAGACCCTTTTTTGATTATCTTGCATTGGCTGATTGACACCATTGTTGAAACGGCCTCGTGTGGGATAAGAAAGCCTCTCAGGAACATACCTCCTTGGTTCTGCCCAACCGGGATGAAAAGCATAAGGGGCCATTGGGGGCTGCCCCCATCCTCCATTGAAGCCTCCCATGTAGTATGGCACATAGGGGGACGGCACCATCCATGGTCCTGGTGCCATGACCCATATGGACTCGCATGATGCTGAGATTCTTCCCTCATAGGTGATCTTGAGCGCTTCAAATTTGATGACCAGTTAGAGCTAGAACCGGCCGCTTGATTGGCATACTTGGACAACAGCATATCAAAAGTTGGCTTGATTCTCTTGCGCTGCACTTTAGCTTCATTCGTCTTCCACTTGCCACCCTATGGACTCTTGGGCTTAACAAATTTGACATGAGTGTTCTCCTGCACTTGTGGTTGCCCCCCCCCCCCCCCCGAGTGTAGGATTCTTGATGGTGATCTTGATTACCTCCTTGCCACCGGGTTGCTTGTCAAGCACAACTTGTCTCCCCAGGACCTTGTCGCTCTCCTTATTTTTCCTCGGCTCACCAATGACAATATTATTTTTATTAGCTGATTCAGCTATGTTGGGCCGAATTAACATCTTATTCCCCTCCAAATCCATGGTGTTCATTGGGAAATGTTGCTTATCAACTTGCATCTCAGAAAAATTCAATCGTCCGTCATTAATGGCCGATTGTATCCGTCGTCGAAAAACATTACAATCATTAGTAGCATGAGAAAAAGAATTATGATACTTGCAATAAGCACGCCGTTTCAGCTCTTCGAATGGCGGTAAAGTATGAGATATTATAATAATCTTGGCTTGCAACAAAGCATCAAATATTTTATCACACTTAGCAATGTTGAAAGTAAATTTCATCTCTTCATCATGATTCTTATCAATCGGCTTTAAATCATTGCAAGTAAACGGTTTGGCCTTAGATGGCCAAACAAATTCAGCAGCATAAATATCACCCGCATCGTTCGAGTGGTCACTATCATACTCAACCATATTCACCTTGGGATGATCAGTTTTATATCTATGCACCTTTTAAGATATTTGCTTCGGCTTTCTTGAGCCAAAGCCCTTTGCAAGACTTGGTTGATATTTAAAAACTCATATCCTTCTAGCCTTTCTCTAATGTGAGTTCTCAAACCACTAAGCACAAGATCAGCCAAATCTCTCTCGGTTATCACCAAACTATAACACCGGTTTTTTGTATCCTTAAATCTTTTGACATAATCGGAGACCGATTCATCATGCTTTTGCTTAATCGATGTAAGATGGGATAGTTTAAGCTCATTGTCACCACTGTAGAAGTGATCATGAAACTTTTGCTCTAACTGAAACCATGTAGTAATAGAATCGGGTGGTAATGCAGAAAACCACGAGAAAGCAGTACCAGTTAAAGATAAAGAAAAATAACGTACTTCCCACTCGTCTCGTGAACTTGCCTCACCTAATTGTGCCAAGTATTGACTAACATGCTCCCATATAGTCTTTGTTCCCTCTCCACTAAATTTAACAAAATCTAGAACTTTATATCCGGGAGGACATGGCACGGCATAAAAAATTTCTAGATATGGTTTCCTAGAAATTCGTGGTTTAGGTAGTTCAATCCCACAATGCTCTCGGAACACCCTGGACATTTCCTCTTTGACATTAGCCGAAATATCACTCGTATTGAGTGACGCTGCGTGTGGTTGTGGATCATGGTGAATATGATTTCTAATAGTTGGTACAGTGCTAGTCGAAAGAGATGGTGGTGTGTATGTTGTACCATAGTTCGGCAGCAATCCACTTGGACTTGCCGAACCATAACCTAGCAATGCAGTTGGATTCACTGAACTTGGTATGTTCATGGCAGGATTAAAGGGTGGAGCAACAAGTTGGTTTGTCTGTCTGGGATAAGAATTCAACGGCACGGGCGGCGCCGATGAAATAGGTAAAGTTGGACTAAAGTTTTCAACACTAGCAGACATACTACCACTACCATTATATGATTGAGGAGTATTATTTCGAGCAGTATTATTGTCCATGATAGCTTGGTAAATAAGATCATTATTCTGAGCAATAAGAGTAGTAATTTCAACCGACTTTCCAGGAGAGAATATTTTGCTTACAACCGGTTCTACTTGCTCATTGTGAGGAGGAGGAAACTTGATTTCTTTAATTGAAGTGATGTTGCCTTGGCGATCCTTTTTGAACTTAGCAAGGAACTCCTGCATATCCTTTTCTTCACGCGCCTTCTTGTACTCCTTAAAAGCTCAGCGATGCTCTGCCAATAATTCCTCAAAATTGGGCTTGATGATGATATCGGCATCCACTTCAAATGGCTTGGGAAGATCGACGATGATGGATGATGATGATTGCTCTTTGATCCCCAGCGGAGTCGCCAAAAACTGTGTTCGCACACGAACACATCACCATGTACCCTCCGCGTCGAGCGTGATACGCAGGACACGTCGCCGAAGGAGGCTCACCGGAAGCGCGATACGCAAGACAATCCTGCGAGCTCTTTTGAAGACCCGAAACCCCATGCGGCCGGGAGAGACCCCGTCTGGACGCACGGCGGTGATGGGCTGCCCTAGGTTGGTTCGCCCGCCCCTAGGGCTTCGTAGATCGAAGCTCTCCGAAGCAAAGAACATCGATGAACGAGAAACAGAAAACTAGGGTAGGAGATGAAAGTTTGTAGATGGGTTTTTGTGATTGTGTGTTGTTGTTCAATCGGCCGTCACCCCTTAGGTATATAAGAGGCGACTGGAATTCCCATGCAAGGAAAATGCTTGGATTCACGTCCAAAACCCTAGTCAAATTCGAATTAGTTTTGTCCGAACTTTCCAAAACTGTTCGGTTTAAACTGGCTGCACCTTGAGGTTTTTTTTGTGGTGGTAAACGACCTCGGATGAAAACGAGCCCAAAAGCAATCTTGACCATTTCGACGAGGCAAACAACTTTCATGTTGAACGTTTTTTTGATCAGAGGTCATTTTGAGAGTTAAACCGCTCGCGCAAAACAGGCTATTATTTGTGCTACCTCGCGCAAAACAAGCTATTATTCGCACTACCTATCAGACACGGTGTCTAGTGGGGCGCGCCACTTTCTGCCTCGTGACAAAGCTGCATTCCGATGGCTCTAACTTTTGCATACGAACTCGGACTGGAACGATTTTTATATCAAAATCGATCATTTCGACGAGACGAAGACAATCCATGTAGATCATTTTTCCATACGGGGCAGTCTTGGGGGCGTAATTAGCCGAATATTGTTCTGAATACAAAATCTCAGTATTTCAAACACAACTTTGGCCTTCGAGATGAGATCGGATGGCGATGGCGCGAACTTCAAAGATGTTCATATCGACAATACGGAACTTTTTTATGTAGATCACTTCTCCATTTGAGGCGATATTAATTAAGTTCTTGACCGTGCCAAAATCTGGTGTCAACACATTCTCCCTTTCTTCAACTTCATCTTCGGGCTGGACCAAGGAAACATCATGGACTGGCGTATGATCTGATCTGTAGTTGTAGTTATCTTCATCTTCATCTACAAGCAAAACTGGCACATCTTTAGTTTGAGCAGGAGGAGAAACATGGCCTTATGGCAGTTCATACTTGTTGCATTTGTTGTTGTCTTCAGGCACAACTTCAAGGTGTAGTGGAGATGGTGTTTCCAGGACTACATATGGCTTGACTTGCAAGGGAGTTGGGGTGGCCAGCACACCCTCAGGTGTGGCAGCAACATTCTTCTCACCAGGCACATAATTAAGCATGGCAGGGGCCTCCATCACCATGCCATGCCCCTCATCAAGTGTCAGGGAGGCTTGGATCTTGGTGATTATGCTTGTAGCACCGCAGAGCCAACCTAGACCACACCCTGAGGTGTTGATCTCAATGACATCGCTGGAGGTAGTCCGTGGGGAGGGCGGTAGTGAGTGTCCACAGCTCACTGACCTGCTCCCGTCAGCTGAGCCTTCCCAGGAAGAAGCAAACACCCGGCGCCGGCCATCATGGCCACGGTCGTCACACCCACGGTCAGCGCTGTGGTCATCACGACGCCCATCATCTCGGCGTTTAGGAGGCCGCGAACGACTGCGGAAGAGACCCCGCCAGGAGGAGGATCGCGGCCTGTCAATGTCATGCCCGCGCCTGTCATCTCACGATCATCATCCCGTCGACGTCGATCATCGTCATCGTGGCGTCTTGGTGGTGGTTCTTGGTGGTCCCTCGGTCTGGCCTCTCCATCCACCACACCATAGATCCAGGTGTAGGGGTCCGGGCGTGGGCGACGGGGGATGTTGCCAGCAGCGTCGGGAGTGTAGTTCTCCAGCAGGTCCAGATGCACTATGGCACGATGACAAATGCTAGAGTGCCCAATGGCCGAGGATGGAGCTTCGCCCACTTCGGTGGCCACCCGCAGAGGGATGGTCACGAGCTACACCTTGGGGATAGCCGATGGGTTCGCCGACCAAGCCTGCAGCTTGAGACAAGAGGCGTCCTCCTGCCGCAGCATAGCGATGTCGAAGTAGTGAAGGAAGGTATCCGGCCCGAGCACTTGAGCCGCCACTGCGTCAAACCATGCACTCAGGGGGATGCTCTCGATGTAGAGATGAACATGGTAGTTTGCTCGGACCACGTCGGCGTGAGCGTCAAGGCGCCAGTTGGTGGAGTGCAGGTCGAGGTTGTTGTGGCGGAAGCGCCTCTCTGCTATGACCTTGTCCCGTTGGTGTTGATAGTCGAACAAAGCGAAGAAATCTTCAGGATAGTGGGGGACAACCTTGACATCTCCGATCCCGAACTGCACGTCGATGGCTTCCTTGATCTCCGCAGCGCTCACCGCCGGTCTTGTTCCCCCGAGCCAGATAAGTGCACCCAGGGACGCCAAAGTCGCTGCATGGGAATCCATCTCCGGGGTGGAGACGATGGTCACGCGGCCCTCCTCAGGACGCAGCGATGGATCACCAACGCGAGGCTCCTGCCTAGCCATAACGCACGACGACGGCGTCGAAGCAGGCGATGCAGGGCGTGGTGAAGCCGTCGAAGACGAAGCAGAGCAAGGCGTCGACGCAGGGGACAGAGGGGAGGGTGACGGGTCATTGGTGCAGCCCATCTCCCTATGCCCAAATCTTCTACAACGACGGCAGGTGAGTGGGTTACGGCAGTCCACTTTGTAGTGGCCTTTGAGGAGGCAGCGATGGCACTCACGGTCCTGGAGCTTGACGAAATCCTTCGGCCGCTGGGGAGGGGAATAGGAGGATGCAGCTCTGCGAATTGAATTCCGGTTGTTGGAGCGGCCTTCACGCCACGAGTACGCCGGGCGCACCAAATGCCATTCAAGAGCAGAAGTGACCTGCCTTGAATTCTCCTCTGACGGCGCAGGGCTTGAGGGAGAGCACCAGCTTGCACGCCGAATGCCGGTCTTGAATGAAGCCGCTGGAACCGATTTAAGGCATGGCCTGTGTGCGCCATGAATTGGGGGAGGCGGCGTGTGTTCTAACACATCAGCATTAATGGCAAAGCTTACTCCACGGGGCAGCTCCGCAACCTCGGATGTGCCCCTGGCGACCGCAGGGATTGCAGGGGCTGCCCGGGACCGCAGATCTAGGCTGACCTCGACCAGCTGAGGAAAAATGGAAGCGACCAGATCCGGGCACTGAAACCGCGGGCACGGGAACCTCGGAGGGAACCGAGGGGAGGGCGAGGTTGAGGGGGCGTTCGGCGGGGAAGCAGGGGCGACAGAATCCGCGGTGGCAGCGGCGAGGGAGGCTGCGGGCGCCGGAGTAGCGTGTCGCAGGAGCGTGGGGGCTCATGGCTGCGGGTTTGTCGAACTCCTAGTTTCTTAGCTGCTCAAAGTTTTTAGGAAAGGCATCTGTCAGCTCTTAATTTTGAGCATTCGAAAGGAGTTGTTAGCAAAAGGTTCCCTCAAGATTCTCTAGTCGCACACTTACGCCGCGCACGGTGAATCTCTATCACATTACTTTTGCAGAGCATCTATCCTTGGACCTAACTATCTCATGGAAATCATCTAGTGACGGGAAGGCGTAGTTGGTCACCTCGAAGGAAGAAGAGGGAGAGAGACTTCCATGTGGGGTGTAGCTCGTTGTAGGAGTTAAGTTCGAGAGTTCGGTTAGGTTCATGTTTTCTTAACTACTCAAATTTGCGGAGTTAAGGTTTGCCGAGGTGTTTGAGGACTAAAAGTTTGAGGGTGCTCATGGACCTCATTGACATCTTGGAGCCTGACCATCTAGGAGCAGCCAGTTTGTCCTGAGAGTGATCTCTCTTGGGATGGTGCCCAGGTGCTCCCTAAAGGTATTGCGGATATGAAGAAGATCAAGGTGCTCCCTAGCGGAAGTGGGTTGGATCTGCGTCTTTATGGAAGTGGTCGACATTCGGCGACCTCCCCCGACGCCTCTTGGAGGCGTTGCCTTCCGCTACGTCCTCGCCCTTGGAGAAGCCGTGCTCGGTAGCATTATCGAGGACCAACTTGTCAGTAGAGCACTGCAATGAAGAACATATGCGTAAGCATATTACAAATGAATCAGAACTACAATGGTGATGGTCTTCACTGCACATTGTCATGCAGAAGGGGATGGCTAGTACAAGGATTAGAACTACAATGTGTAGAACCAACCATCATACCAATGATCACCCTGATACATGAGGTGCACAACAATGAAGATCACATTGACCTACCACCTAATCAATTGATCTACCCCCAAATTGAACTGTTCTAGTCCCCAAATCTAACCCAGACCAAAGCCCTATCAAACCCTAAATCAAAGCCTAAGTTCAGGCCTAGCAAAGCATACATTGGGCAGGGAAGGGCTTACTGCTGTTGACGAAGTGATGATGAAGCGCTTGCGGATAGTCGCTGTCTAGATCTTCCCACCGCCGATGGTTGCTGAGCTGTCGATGAGAGAAAGAGAGAGTGATAGTGTAGGTAGGGGAGAGCGAGCGGTGAGAGGATTTATAGCATGCCTCCGGGAAACAAATGCACAGTCTTTCACTCGTTTCTGCACATACAACCACGTGTCTTCTGCTTGAGTCTAGCCTGCTAAAGTCGGTCGATTCAGTCGTTTCTATAGAACCAGGCTCTGAGCTGCTTTGACAAGCGTGCCATGCAGGACCAGCCGATCATGCATGTATCCAAATGGACCAAATTCAGTCTAGCTACCTCCTGGGTGTTCTGCGAGCAACCAACCATGTCCTTGAGCTCTCTGTAGAGTTCTTCCTCGAATTCGAGGAAATTCCACCGGCCACATTCCGGATCTCTCCTCGGATGCCTTTGCCGCCAGACGCAGGCGCTGCGGCGTGCACCTGATTCATGTTTAATGACTGTTACTGCAGCCACGGCCGGCGCGTGCACTTGGATCTGAGGCCCGATCGTAGATCCATGATCCATGTTCAATGGCATGGCATGCGAGGTGCAGGCCTCGTCGTCGTACCATGTACGTGTTCGACTGTTTTGTGCCCAGAGACGTACCCCAGCCGTTAATTCTCTGGAGAATGGGTACATGCACGGGGAGAAGCTAAATAGGCTTTGACGTCATGGGCACGCATTCGACGTGTTACGTCCAGATCAAGGAAGAGTGTCGATCGAATCAGCTAGCACAACAGAGGCTAAGATTGAAAGTAGTATACGTGAATCTCAAGGTGAACACAACACAGTGATTACCAACCAGTTTAACTGTCGGACTCTCTGCCACTCTTCGATCCATATGCCTCGATAACTGAAGCCTACCATAGCAATGATACTATATACTAGCACTCAAACAAAAGAAAGGAAGCAATGATATAGCATACTCAAATCGGTCAAGCGTACGAGCACAGCATTTCCAGATGAACCGATCCAATGGATCCCAGAATTGGCACAAATTCAGGCGTGCTCCAAACCGGACACACGCACCGCAAGCACGCAGCAGGCAGGACAAACGCAGGAGCATTACGACCGAGGTTCCGATGAGTAGACGGCCGATTCTATTCCAAGAATCGAAAGCCCGAATTCTGAGCCTCGGATGCCACCCCGACACCGGGATGAGATGTTCTCTCTCGGATGCTCTGTTGCTCGCTCCTGCAGGCTGCAGCTCATGTTAATGACTGCCGCCTGCGTAAAGCCACGGTCGGCGCTCTGAATCGCGATCGCATCTTGTCATCGATTCCCATCTGGTCGCAGCAGCAGCAAGCGTATTACGTGAGCTTAACAATATCCCATCTTTAATTCTCTCGAGGTCAACACTGTGCTAGCTTAACTGTCAGCTTCCCACATGTAAAAATGGATTCAGGACGGCTTGCCTCGATAACTGAAGCCCACCACAGCGTATTCAAATCGGTGAAGCGTACACGCGCATCATTTAAGGATGAACAGATCCAATGGATTCCAGCAGATGGATCGGAATTGGCACAAATTCACGCGTCAAAACCAGATGCACGCACGCAAGCGCCGAGCAGGCATTGGCGAGACAAACGCAGAAGCATTCTGATCGAGTTCCCGACAACTTGCACTCAAAGGCCGGCTGTTCACTCATGAATCCATGAAGATAAGCTTAAGACCAATTTACGGGAATCACTGGGAGTGTTACATGTCACGTGTCTGGCCAAGATGCAATGCACACAGCGGCCAAAAACGGATGCACGCACGACGCGACCCTCTGGCCGCCCGCTTATAAAAGGAGCGCCTTGCGGTCTCGTTCCCGGCGAACAGCGACAGAGTGAGGCGCTCAGCAAATAGACTCCACACACGTAGATCGAGATGGTGCATAGGCTTACACACGACGAAGGTGACGAGGCTGCCGCCACCACGGAGGGGACCAAGAGGGAGACGGCGGCGACGAGGAGGAGGACAAGGAGGCAAGGTGGTGGAGACGCCATCGCGGCGATCAAGAGGAGGATGCTGCGGTGCAGCGAGGCCGGAGAACGGGGGAGATTCAAGCGGAGCTACTTGGCAGGCGCAGGCGGCGGCGAGCAGGGCGACGGCGCCTCCGCCGTCTTCTTCTACCTGGCCTGCATCGCCTGCGCCCCCGCTTAGTTCATCAGCTCCTCTTACCTATGTTGTATACACAGGTTGTAATCGCCTGACTGGAATCACACGTAGTCCGCGTCAGCTCACCCCTGCTTTGTCAGTGGTAGGCTCAGGAATCAAGATGCTGTTGTTGTAAATATTTCTAAGCTGAGTTTTCTCCCTCAATTTTGGACTCCTCCGTAGTAAAATTAGTAGAGCAAAGAAGGATTAAGCTTACATAGTAAGATTCAACAGGTAAACCGCACTACAACTCTGATGCCATAATATCAAGCCGTCTAGCAAAATTGTACAGAGCCAAGTGAGTTCAAAGCTCTGCTGTTATCACCTCCGACATCTTAAACCACCGCGAAAATCTGACCCTCTCTGGAATCTTGCAAATTGTCAGTTATAATTAAGGATCTGCAGCACTGATGCGACGCCTCTTTCGCCTCTCTCTCGAATCAACGCCCCTGTTATAACCTACTTTCTTCATAGCTCTGCCCTCCAGGCCAATATCCACTTTTGGAGGGTTCCTAAAGCAGAATGATGCAGCTACGTCCTGCCAAATTATAATGAACTGGACATTAGTCTTTTTCTTGTCTTTTTCTGTCAAGTCCCAAACTCCAACTTGGGGGTGATGAAAATAATATCAGCGAGTACTTCCGAGAGATGCTCACCAAAAAATAAGAAAAAGACAAGTGTGCTTCTACATGCTAGGTAGAACAATTGAAATTGTAAAACGGCCAAATGAAAAATATATAGATCCCGCAAAAGAGATCGACAAGCATTTTACCTTCAAACTGAGACCATGAACATTAAAGATGTCTTTCATGGTGTGTGAGTTGTATGCTAGAATGTAGGATCTGTAGGCTTGTTGAGCTGACTGATGCAGGAAGTAGTTCTCGCCAACGATTTTCTCCTGCTCAACAAATTGAGTTGTAAAAGATACACTCAAGTGTGGATTGGAACACTCAAGTGTGGTAAAAGATACACTTACAAAATGTGCTTGCAGATTTGGCACATTCTTGTTGTTAAACTGGTGTTCTGTGAGATAAATGTTGGCTGCCTGCAGGCACACTAAATATGTGATTTCGCTAACTTCAGAGGGGAAGAAATGCCATATTATCTCGGTGCAGAATTGATTACCCTCAGGGAGATAAGGAACTCTAATTCTTGGGGCAGTAAGAATAACAATACAGCTGCTTTTCCTTTATCACCAGGTGCAGTATGTCCAACATGATGAATGTAATCCTGAAAGTCAAATTCGAATAGCTTAGCACAATCCACAGGTCCAAATATGAGAGGAACTCCTGCAAGTCAAATTCAGATCATCAACGTACGTACCTCTGGTTCATCTGCCGGAGGATCGTATTGCACAATATAATCCTAAAACAAGGCCATATATCATCATTAGATCAGTACCCGGAAAAATATTTTGGTCGCACTCAATTAAAGATACACTGCCAGTCAAAACCTCACCACATCAGGAAGATCAAGTCCACGTGCTGCCACATTAGTGCATAACAAGACACCCTTCTCTGCCGTGCAGAAGGCGGAGAACGTTGCGGTTCGGTCGTGCTGCTCTTGTTTCTCGTGGATATCAGCACACTCTATCTGAAGAAAATTCAGAAGGTGCGCGTGGAACTTGACTGAACTGCGCGATGAGAACAGCACCATGACCTTCTTGCTAGACTGTTTCCTCTTCAGGAAAGCGTGTAGAACCATGAACCTCTTCTCGCTAGGAACCACACTGTATCCCAGCTGCAAGCCTTCAAGATTAGCCTGTCTCTGTCAAAGCATCGGTGTTATTTGCGCAAAGGTGTTTCCTAATTCTCAAAAAAAGAGTCGAACAGCTATATATGCGATGCGATACCCTGCAGGTCTCCTGCTCCGCCGGCTCCTGCATCTCCTGCCCGTTTTCCACGGTGACAGCGGTACCGTATACCGTTTGCTGCGACTCCGTCGATCGTTCTGCGGAGCCCATGGATGCGGCTGCGGGCGACATGTCGGAGTTCCGTTTTAGGGTTTCTGGTGTCGTGGGGTGGGGCTTCGCTGTTATGATAGTCTGACGACACGGGGAAATATTGCAAAAGAGTTCGTGCGTTGCAACGGGAGAAAAAACACAACACACGCTTTTAACCGAACAACTATCACTTAAGACCACAATAGGTCCGTCTCCTTTATTTTAGCGATGCATCATATTTGTGTTGCCGCTTATCCTTCTTCTCACCCTCGTCAGCGGTGGCCTTAGTGTTCACCCAAACCAAAACGTGTTAGAATATGGTTAATCCTAAGACGTCTCTCTCTCTCTCCCTTTCTCCTTTCTCTCCCCCTCTCTCGCTTTCTCTCACACTCACGATGAGAAATTTGTTATTTTCCCTACGACGTATTCAGAGGTATGATGTAGCGACCCGACCTCAAACGGCCAAGTCTCTGTGCTTCAGTGTCATCTCTGGCTCGGTAATACTGACACACACAGTACTCGAGGATTTATAACAGAGTAGCAATCACACACTTATTACATCGAATGTCTCAAAAGAGAACTTATTGCAGTAAATATGGCTTAATGCCATCTAATACGATAACAGCAGAAGGCTTGGAAGATAAAGTGAGTCCATCAACTCCAACGACATAGCTGAGCTGCACGGTAACGACCTAACGAACCTTACTCCTCGTCTGAAAAGTCTGCAACATAATACGTTGCAGCCCGAAAACAGGTCAGCACATGGAATATGCTGGCAAGATAACACAGTAGAGCAAGAATAGAATAATGCTATCACTACATGCATATTTGGCTGGTGGAAAGCTCTATGGTTATAGTTTTTGCGAAAAGCCAATTTTCCCCTACAACAAAGAAATATATTTTATTTAACTATCATGGTAGTTGAAACATCATTGAGAAGGTTCCTTCAACTCAATTCCAATTAAAGTAATTAACAACCCAACAATATTAATTTAGTGTGATGAGATACTTAGGATACTCCAAGTACTAGATACTCAAGATGTCCATAACTGGGGACACGGCTAACCATGATTAGTTTATACACTCTGCAAAGGTTTGCGCACTTTTCCCCACAAGACCCGATCTCCTTCGTTGGATTTCTCGCAGTACAGGGTGTTTGAGAAACGGATGACCGAGACACAGCCTTTCAGAAGCATTAAGTCCTAACTCCGAACAGACCGTACCAAACCTACATCCCACTACCTGCTGATCCACCTCTTCGGGAGCTTCACGCAACTTACTCAACTATACTAGAGCCCATAATAGCTTGTGGCTGCACACGGAAGTTTCTAGCATGAAAATATCTCAGTTCCCTTTGAGCCTGGGTGGCGGACCATAGGATTATCACACGTGTACTCCGGGATATCCTAGGACAACACTGGATTCCCCAGGCGCCCAACAAACAATCCACCCAGATGTGTATTCAAGTTGCCACCTTAAGTTAAACCATTAATTAACAATCTCACATCTGTCATGAATTTCACTCACCCAAACCACGTCTACGAGCATAGCATAGCAATATAAACAATACGTAGAAGTAACTCCCAAGGGTTTGAATATAACAGGGCAATAGGTTCTACCTCATCAACTACTTCCCAACCCACATATTAATCACATCCTAACCATGCAATGTTTGAGGATTGGAACTAATGCATAAAAACTGGATGATAGAGGGGTATGATCAAAGTGTTACTTGCCTTGCTGATGATCCGCAAAGCCTAGGGATTCGTAGTAGCACACTTCATACTCCGAGTGTTCTATCGCAAACAAACAAAAGCATACATAGCAATCAAGCAAAGAAACACGAGTAAATCTCAAATAAGAAAATCTAACCAGAAAGTTCAACTTAAGAACTCCGGTTTGCGAAAAGAATCAAATCAAACGGAGCAACGAAACTCAAACGGCGAAAGAAACAAGATCTGTTTACTAATCTGGACTAAGGTCAAATTTTACAGTAGCAAAAACTCGTTCAAGTTGGTTAAACGGAAAGAGGGTTTCGAGACGAAGATCTAGGCGCTTGAATCGCCTGATTCCGACAAACGAGCGAAAAGATAAACTAAAACGAAAATCGGATCAGAAATCGCGATTGAAAATAATCGCGGAAAATCCGAGAAAAAGAAAACTGACAAACAGGCTAACGAACGAGCGTTCGTTGTCTGTTACTAACGAGTAAACTCCGTTCGTTAAAACAAACATACGGACGAACGTCCGCAAAGTAACTAAACCGAGAAAAATCGGTGAACCGATCAAGAAAAACGAACTAGGGTTTCTAAAAAAACTGGATCGGTTTTAAAAAAAACCGGCGGCGGCAACGGCGCGTTACCTCCGGCGAGGCGGGGCTGCGGCGGCGGGGCGGCCGCGAGGCGGGGCGACGTGCGGCGGCGCGGCGAGGGAGGCGGCGACGGCTGCGGTCGGGCGGCGGGGTTGGTGGTGGTGGCTGGGGGGGGGGGTCCGGGGGTATTTAAAGAGGGGAGGGGGCGGCTTGGAGGAGGGGGCAAGGCGGCGGGGAGGAGGAGTCCGGCTCAGACTCCGTTCCGAGTCGGCGGCGGCGGCGCGCGGTCTCTAGGAGGGAGACGGCGGCGCGGGGAAGCGGCCGGCGGCTGGGCTTCGGCCCAGCTAGCCACTGCGCGTTTTTTTAAAAATAATTCCGCCGAAACTAAAAAAAAATTCTAGAAAATAAAATAAAATGCTAAAACAAATTTTCACCGTCTAAATAAAATATTTAGAACAAGGTGAACATTTTGTTAGCCCTAAAATGCAACTTTGAAAAACGTACAATTTTTCCAATTCAAATAAAATAGCAATAAACTCTGAATAAAAACAAATATTTGATTTTAATATTTTCTTTCAATATTTCATTTATTTTGGAGAAGTCATATTATCTCCTCTCATGTATTTTAATATGAAATATTTTCGAAGGGAAAAATAATTAAAACCAAAATCCTAGTTTCAATATTTGATAAAACTCAAATATGAAAACTGGGAAATCCCAACTCTCTCCGAGGGTCCTTGAGTTGCTTAGGATTTCGAGGATCGCAAAACGAAATGCAATAAAATATGATATGCATGAATGATCTATGTATAACATTCCAAATTGAAAATTTGGGATGTTACAAACCTACCCTCCTTAAGATGAATCTCGCCCTCGAGATTCGGGTTGGCTAGAGAATAGGTGTGGGTGGTCTTTGCGAAGATCATCCCCTCGTTCCCAGGTGGCTTCATCCTCGGTATGGTGGCTTCACTGAACTTTGCAAAACTTGATAACCTTGTTGCGGGTGACTCGGCTAGCAAATTCGAGAATCCTGACTAGCTTCTCCTCATAGGTCAAATCACCGTCCAACTGAATCGCATCCAAGGGTACTGTATCTCTTAACGGTATATCAGCCATCTCAGCATGACACTTCTTCAGCTGTGAAACATGAAATACATCATGAACTCCTGACAGTCCTTCAGGTAACTCCAACTTGTAGGCAACTTCTCCCATACGTTTCAAAATTCGATACGACCCTACAAATCTCGGTGCTAACTTTCCCTTAACTCCAAAACGTTTCACTCCTCGCAGGGGTGACACTCGCAGATATGCTCTATCTCCAATTTCATAGGTTATTTCCTTGCGTTTCGAATCTGCATAACTCTTCTGCCTGGACTGAGCTATCTTCAGTCTATCTCTGATCAACTTAACTTTCTCTTCAGACTCTTTGATCAGATCTGGTCCAAACAATTGTCGGTCTCCGACTTCATCCCACATCAACGGTGTTCTGCACCTTTATCCGTATAGGGCTTTGAACGGTGCCATCTTCAAACTGGCTTGGTAGCTGTTGTTGTATGAGAACTCCGCGTAGGGCAAATTGTCATCCCAACTAGATCCATAATATAGCGCACATGCTCTCAACATATCCTCCAGAATCTGGTTGACTCTCTCGGACTGTCCATCTCTCTACGGGTGGAATGATGTACTAAACTCCAACCCTGTCCCCAAAGTTTGGTGCAGCTGATGCCAAAACTTTGAAGTAAACTGTGTCCCTATATCTAATACGGTGGTCCTCGGAACTCCATGCAGACATACGATCCTGGTCATATATATCTTGGCCAACTTCACACTTGTATATATGGTTTTCACTAGGATAAAGTGAGCTACTTTGGTCAAGCGATCAACTACTACCCATATAGAATCGTATCCTGATTTGGTCCTGGGTAATCCGGTGATAAAATCCATGCCAAGTTTATCCCACTTCCATTCAGGTATCGGCATAGGCTGTAACAATCCTGCTGGCTTTTGATGCTCAGCCTTCACTCTCTGACATATATCACATACGGCTACATACTCGGCAATATCCTTCTTCATACCAGTCCACCAGAAACGTTCCTTCAAATGCAAATACATCTTGGTGTTTCCGGGGTGTATCGAGTATGGTGAGTCATGAGCCTCCAGAAGTATTAACTTCGTAATCTCTGCGTTAGTGGGCACATAAACACGGTCCTCAAACCATAAGGTGTCGTGCTCATCCTCACGAAAACCTTTGGCCTTTCTTTTGCCCATTCTCTCCTTTATCTCAGCAATCTCCTTGTCCTTCTTCCGAGCTTCTCGAATCTTTCCTAACAATGTCCACTGAACTTCCATTGTTGCAACAAAACCTCTAGGAACAATCTCCAATCGAAGTTCCCTCAGATCATCTGCTAACTCCTTTGGCAATCCCGTGCTCACTAGGGTATTAGCATAACTCTTCTGACTCAAAGCGTCGGCTACGACATTGGCCTTGCCTGGATGATAGTGAAGCTTCATGTCATAATCCTTTATAAGCTCCAACCATCTCCTCTGCCTAAGGTTCAGCTCCTTCTGTGTGAAAATGTACTTCAAACTCTTATGATCCATGTACACATCACAACGATTTCCAATAAGGTAATGCCTCCAGGTCTTCAACGCATGCACTACGGCAGCCAACTCCAAATCATGCGTGGCATAATTCAACTCGTGCGGTTTCAGTTGTCGTGAGGCATATGAAACAGCTCTTTCGTCCTGCATAAGCACACTTCCAAGTCCTAGGTGAGAGGCATCGCAATACACTTGGAACTCCTTACGTATATCCGGTAGAATCAGCACTGGGGCTGTAGTCAAAAGTTTCTTTAACTCTTGAAAACTTGCTTCACATTCTTCCATCCATTTAAATTTGGTATCCTTCTTCAATAACTCCGTCATTGGCTTCACAATCTTGGAAAAATTCTCAATGAATCTCCGATAGTATCCTGCGAGTCCAAGAAAACTACGAATCTCGCTAACTGAAGTGGGTGCCAACCATTCAGTGACTGACTGAACCTTGGTAGGATCTACTGCTACACCTTCTCCTGATATAACATGTCCAAGGAATCCAACTTCCTTTAGCCAAAACTCGCATTTGCTGAACTTGGCATACAACTGATGTTCCCTGAGTTTCTCGAGAACTAAGCGCAAATGCTCTTCGTGCTCCTCTTCATTCTTCGAGTATACCATTATATCATCAATGAACACCACAACAAACTTATCCAAATATTCCATGAATACTTTGTTCATCATGCTCATGAAGTAGGCAGGGGCTTTAGTCAGTCCAAACGACATGACCGTATATTCATACAACCCGTACCATGTGGTGAATGTTGTCTTTGGTATGTCCTTCTCTCGTATCTTCGGCTGGTGATATCCAGATCGCAGGTCGATCTTTGAAAACACCTTAGCTCCTTGCAGCTGGTTGAACAAATCATTGATCATCGGCAGTGGGTATTTGTTCTTAATCGTCACTCATTTAACGCACGATAATCAACAACCATTCTTAGAGACTTATCCTTCTTCTCGACCAAAAGCACTGGGGCTCCCCATGGTGATGAGCTCCGTCGAATGTATCCTTTCTCCAATAACTCCTTGATCTGTTTCTTAATCTCCTCCAGATCATTTGCGGGCATCCAGTATGGTCTCTTCGATATAGGCCTGGTGCCTGGCAATAGCTCTATTAAAAACTCAATGTCTCGATCCGGTGGCATGCCTGGTAACTCTTCTGGAAAAACATCCGGGTAATCTTCACTACAGGCACTTCCTCCTGAACAACTCCCGTGAGGGTATTCACTTGGCTACTTCTTGGCGCATGCCTAGATACATACTTGATCCTTTTTCCCTCAGGGGTGGTGAGACAAATTGACTTACTAACACAGTCAATGCTTCCTTCATACTTTGACATCCAGTCCATGCCTAATATCACATCCAATCCTTGTGACTCCAAGATTATTAGGTCGGACGGAAAAACATGGCTACCAATGGTTAGGGGTATCTGGTCGCACCATCGACTAGCCATATACTCTGCTCTAGGTGAACTTACTAACATATGGGTCCTAAGGGTTTGGGTCGGTAGTTTAAACTTATCCACGAATTCCCTTGATATGTATGAATGTGATGCACCAGTATCAAAAAGAACAAGGGCGGTAAAGGACTTAACCAAAAACTTACCAATAACCGCGTCTGGCTGCTCTTCAACCTCCTCCACATTGACGTGGTTCACCTGTCCTTTGTTGAATGGATTGGGCTTCTTTCCAGTGCTCCCATTGACGTTTCCATTCTTCGCTTCAGGGCACTCTGTGGCATAGTGTCCAGTCTTCCCGCACTTGAAACAAGTAACGTGGCTTAGGTCTCTCTTGGCGTGTGTGGCTGGATTGGAACGGTTCTGATTGTTGCTTGCTCCATTCCCATTCCCATTCCTTGGGCCAGTATGATTATGGGTACTTCCTCCATTGTGGGTGTGGCCTCCATGGTAATGAACAAGTCCTCCCAAGTTCGGGGTTAGGCGAGGCTTCTGCTGAGCTCCTGAATTGTACCTTCCTTGTCCATACTTCCTCTTACGGCTCTCAATCTGCTGCTGCTTCCCTTCAATCATAAGAGCCTTATCTACCAACTCCTGGTAGTTGTTGAATGTTGCCACCATCAACTGCATGCTCATCTCATCATTCAGCCCTTCCATAAACTTCTCCTGCTTTGCGGCATCTGTGGCCACATCATCAGGGGCATAGCGAGATAACTTGCTAAACTCATCCGCGTACTGAGCCACAGTACGGTTCCCCTGGCGTAAGTTGCAAAACTCACGCTTCTTCATACTCATAGCTCCAGTTGAGACATGGGCTGTACGGAAAGCTTGCTGAAACTGATCCCATGTTACCGTGGCTATAGGGTAGGTGACAGTGTAATTCTCCCACCATGAGGCTGCTGGTCCATCCAACTGATGTGTGGCAAAACGCACCTTCTCAGCATCGGTACATCCTGCAGTGATTAACTCCCTTCCAATCCTGCGGAGCCAATCATCTGCTACTATGGGCTCGGTGCTACTGGAAAACACCGACGGTTGCAACCTTAGAAAGCAGGCTAAATTATCAACTGGTGGTGGTGGCGGCGGATTGTTGTTGTTATTGTTGTTGCCTTGGTTCTGAACTAACAACTGCATCAGGGTATTCTGCTGCTGGATCAACTGAGTGAGCTCCGGTGGGAAAGTAAATCCGGGGTCACGTCTCGGAGGCATCTGATGGGTTTAGAGGGGAGAGATTAGAATAGAATGAGGTATAATGAGAAAAACACTACACATATGCACATGAGACAAACACAAACATTTCACTCAATCAATCAAGCAAGGGCATACAATCGATCTAACTATCGTTACAAAAGTGCTCGGACTATACTATTTACATGGTGGAATACTACTACTGATGTGGTGGTCTACTAAAAATATTCTTCGGTTGAAGACTCCATGATGTCTACTCCAGCTTCGTCTTCATAGTCATCATCGCTATTGTCGGGGTCTGAGTCGGTGTCGTTGATGATAATATAGTCCTCCGGGCGAATCTCCTTGGGTTCTTCGTCTTCTCCTCGTGGTGCGGGGTCTCCCAGGAATACTGCTAGCTTCATTGTTAGGTTGACATTCTTATCCACTAATACGACGATTTCCTCCTCATAAACTTCACGAGTAGCCTTAAGTTCTTCCTCCAGTTCCGTGATCCTAGTCATTGCCTTCTTCAGATCTATCATTCCTGCGCACATCTCGTTCTCCTGGCGACGAATATGTTGGTTTAACTCCTGGATGAAAGCTACAATTGATCTATCCTTCCTGGTGCTGATCATCTCCCATTGCTCGTCTCGGCACCCACATATCTGATAGATAGTATCCTTAAGCTCCTTATGATAAATTTCTCCAATGCGTCCCGTGGTGATGTGAGCTGCCATACTCTTTCCTAGACTCTAGGTTGGTGCATCGAAGGAAAACTCTATGGGCTTAGTGACTGGCGTGAATGTCCTTCCTGGAACTTGAACTTGAATCATCCAGCGCTCCTCTTCTGGCAAGGTGGCGTTGTACGTCCCGATGAAGCTTACTATTCCAATGTTCAAGTACCTAGTGACTTCCTTCAAGTGTCGTCCAAATGTGCTTCTTCATCCGGTTGTGCAAACTTGTTCCTTGCGTCCGCCATCCTAAAAAGTAGAAAATGGAGAGGAGTCAGAAATGAGAATAGAATAGTGACCTAGGGCTTTAGCTAAGTGGTCGTGTCCTACACTTAGCGTGTGCTCTGATACCATCTTGTAGAGACCCGACCTCAAATGACCAAGTCTCCGTGCTTCAGTGTCATCCCTGGTAACATGGCTTAAGGCCATCTAATACAATAACATCGGAAGGCTTGGAAGATAAAGTGAGTCCATCAACTCCAACGGCATAGCTGAGCTGCACGGCAACGACCTAACGAACCTTACTCCTCGTCTGAAAAGTCTGCAACATAATATGTTGCAGCCCGAAAATGGGTCAGCACATGGAATATGCTGGCAAGATAACACAGTAGAGCAAGAACAGGATAATGCTATCACTACATGCATATTTGGCTGGTGGAAAGCTCTATGGTTATAGTTTTTGCGAAAAGCCAATTTTTCCCTACAACAAAGGAATATATTTTATTTGACTATCATGGTAGTTGAAACATCATTGAGAAGGTTCCTCCAACTCAATCCCAATTAAAGTAATTAACAACCCAACAATATTAATTTAGTGTGATGAGATACTTAGGATACTCCAAGTACTAGATACTCAAGATGTCCATAACCGGGGACACAGCTAACCATGATTAGTTTATACACTCTGCAGAGGTTTGCGCACTTTTCCCCACAAGACCCGATCTCCTCCGTTGGATTTCTCGCACTACAGGGTGTATGAGAAACGGATGACCGAGACACAGTCTTTCAGAAGCATTACCTCCTTACTCCGGGCAGACCATACCAAACCTACATCCCACTACCTGCTGATCCACCTCTTCGGGAGCTTCACGCAACTTACTCAACTATGCTAGAGCCCATAATAGCTTGTGGCTGCACACGGAAGTTTCTAGCATGAAAATATCTCAGTTCCCTTTGAGCCTGGGTGGCCGACCATAGGATTATCACACGGGTACTCCGGGATATCCTAGGACAACACTGGATTCCCTAGGTGCCCAACAAACAATCCACCCAGATGTGTATTAAAGTTGCCACCTTAAGTTAAACCATTAATTAACAATCTCACATCTGTCATGGATTTCACTCACCCAAACCACGTCTACGAGCATAGCATAGCAATATAAGCAATACATAGAAGTAACTCCCAAGGGTTTGAATATAATAGGGCAATAGGTTCTACCTCATCAACTACTTCCCAACCCACATATTAATCACATCCTAAACATGCAATGTTTGAGGATTGGAACTAATGCATAAAAACTAGGTGAGAAAGGGGTATGATCAAAGTGTTACTTGCCTTGCTGATGATCCGCAAAACCTAGGGATTCGTAGTAGCACGCTTCGCACTCCAGGTGTTCTATCGCAAACAAACAAAAGCATACATAAGCAATCAAGCAAAGAAACACGGGTAAATCTCAAATAAGAAAATCTAACCAGAAAGTTCAACTTAAGAACTCCGGTTTGCGAAAAGAATCAAATCAAACGGAGCAACAAAACTCAAACGGCGAAAGAAACAAGATCCGTTTACTAATCTGGACTAAGGTCAAATTTTACAGTAGCAAAAACTCGTTCAAGTTGGTTAAACGGAAAGAGGGTTTCGAGACCAAGATCTAGGCGCTTGAATCGCTTGATTCCGACAAATGAGCGAAAAGATAAACTAAAACGATAATCGGATCAGAAATCGAGATTGAAAATAATCGCGGAAAATCTGAGAAAAAGAAAACTGACGAACAGGCTAACGAACGAGCGTTCGTTGTCTGTTACTAATGAGACACAGTTCGGTGACTTCGAGATTGCTAGGGTTTCACTGAGAGTTGAACTCGGTCACACCGATTTGCAAGTTTTGGTCAGACCAAAAGTTACAAGTGGAATGGCCTAAGCCAAATCGGTGAGACCAATTTCCACAACTCGGTCGGTCCGAGATGAGTTCAGCGGAAACCTAACCCTAAATTTTCGAATCAAAACTAATCTAAAGGAAGTTTTTGCTGGATAGGATGATCTCATATGTGGTAAGAAACATGGCATTGACTTTGTGCTAAGAATCAGATGTAAGGATTGCACAAAGATTCAAACTCATACTGTAACTCGGCGATGAGCTTGTTACAGTGGCAATGGTGGTGAAGATTCCATTGACAGCGACGGAGACCAGTGGCGGGAGGTCGCTGGCGACGAGAGGACGATCAGGAGACCCGAGTCGGCAGAGCAGGACACGCGCGGGCGAAGAGGTTTTGGAGGAATTTCCAAAATTTGATCCGTCGGTATCTATATCCTGACCCTGACGGTGAGACCGAGTGGAACAACTCGGTGGCACAGATATGCAGAATTGCAACCAGTTACTGCAACTCGGTGTGACCGAATGGTTCTAATCGGTTACACCGAGATTGAAAACCTAGATCAACTCAGTGGACTCGGTATGACCGAAAAGGATGAATCGGTCAGACCGAAATGCACAGAGAGGTTTTGGAAGTTTAAGTCTATGACGAATCGGTGACTCTGAGTGCTCCTCACCCAGAGGGTTCGAACCTGACTTGATCAAACTTTGTGATGTAGCATGAATAGAGTTTGAGATGAGAAAAGCATAGATAGCTAGAGGAAGTTCTTAGGCATTCTTGTCCATCCATTTGGCAAAACAAGAAGAGCCAAATGATGTCTACTACACAACCTTCTTCTTGTAGACATTGTTGGGCCTCCAAGTTCATAGGTTTGTAGGATAGTAGCAAATTTCCCTCAAGTGGATGACCTAAGGTTTATCAATCCGTGGGAGGCGTAGGATGAAGATGGTCTCTCTCAAACAACCCTGCAACCAAATAACAAAGAGTCTCTTGTGTCTCCAACACACCCAATACAATGGTAAATTGTATAGGTGCACTAGTTCGGCGAAGAGATGGTGATACAAGTGCAATATGGATGGTAGATATAGGTTTTTGTAATCTGAAAATATAAAAACAGCAAGATAATCAATGATACAAGTGAGCACAAACGGTATTGCAATGCTTCGAAACAAGGCCTAGGGTTCATACTTTCACTAGTGCAAGTTCTCTCAACAATAATAACATAATTGGATCATATAACAATCCCTCAACGTGCAACAAAGAGTCAGTCCAAAGTCACTAATAGCGGAGAACAAATGAAGAGATTATTGTAGGGTACGAAACCACCTCAAAGTTATTCTTTCCAATCAATCCATTGGGCTATTCCTATAAGTGTCACAAACAGCCCTAGAGTTTGTAGTAAAATAACACCTTAAGACACAAATCAACCAAAACCCTAATGTCACCTAGATACTCCAATGTCACCTCAAGTATCCGCGAGTATGATTATACGATATGCATCACACAATCTCAGATTCATCTATTCAACCAACACAAAGAACTTCAAAGAGTGCCCCAAAGTTTCTACCGGAGAGTCAAGATGAAAACGTGTGCCAACCTCTATGCATAAGTTCATGAGGTCACGGAACTCGCAAGTTGATCACCAAAACATACATCAAGTGGATCACGTGAATATCCCATTGTCACCATAGATAAGCACATGCAAGACATACACCAAGTGTTCTCAAATCCTTAAAGACTCAATCCGATAAGATAACTTCAAAGGAAAAACTCAATCCATTACAAGAGAGTAGAGGGGGAGAAACATCATAAGATCCAACTATAATAGCAAAGCTCGTGATACATCAAGATCGTGCCTAATGAAGAACATGAGAGAGAGAGAGATCAAACACATAGCTACTGGTACATACCCTCAGCCCCGAGGGTGAACTACTCCCTCCTCGTCATGGAGAGCACCGGGATGATGAAGATGGCCACCGGTGATGGATCCCCCCTCCGGCAGGGTGCCAGAACAGGGTCCCGATTGGTTTTTGGTGGCTACAGAGGCTTGCGGCGGCGGAACTCCGGATGTAGGTTATTTTCTAGAGGTTTGGGGATTTATAGGAGAGGTTGGCGTCGAGAACAAGTCAGGGCCCCCCACAGGAAGTCCACAAGGCACAGGGACGCGCCCTCCACCCTCGTGGGGTCCACGGGACTCCCCTCTGGTAACTCTTCGTTCCAGTATTTTTTATTTTTTCCATAAAAAATCTCCGTTGATTTTCAGCGCATTCTGAGAACTTTTATTTCTGCACAAAAACAACACCATGGTAGTTCTGCTGAAAACAACATCATTCCAGGTTAGTTCTAACCAAATCATACCAAAGTCATGTAAAAATATTATAAACATGTCATGAATACATGAAAAATTGTAGATACGTTGGAGACGTATCACCAAACAATCAAAGCAACAAATGGATGTCCTCGAATGGGAAAAATATGCAATCAACATGCTCACACAATAAAATGACAAATGAAATATGTGGCAAATTATGCATAGACACTCTAGCATCTAGCAAGCAATTTGGCAATCACTAGGTCATCTATATATGAGTATATTAACTTAGGAGTCAAATGAGAACATTTGATCGTAGGTCATACTCATCGTTTAAGCGCAAGTGGGCTTACCACTTTTACATAAAGCATTGTTGTGCTCACACCATTAGAGTTGCTTTAGCTCAATTCTTAGAGTAAAGCTCCCCCTAGATGTGATATCCCCCCTAAGAGCGATGAACTAACCTTGGGTTTTGTCGATGATGACTTCACGTAGATGTTGAAGATGTGGATGCTCAAAGTTGATGTAGATCATTTGGAGCAATCCATTGGAGTGAGTTGCACTTTCAATACCTACATGGGTTAGTCCCACAAGGAACAAGCAAGGATATCCATAGACATAGAGTGAAGTACACACAAGATGATGTCCATGAAAACATTAGGTTACCTTGTCCCTTGTCTTACCAACAAGAGAGTTTGTGACTCCTTGAACTAGTGCAAGATGTGGAAGTTGTTTGCACTTGTTCTCTCCAAAATGATATGAGTGAAGTATGTTGGCGGAAGTACACTCAAGAACTCTCTAGTTCTTCTTCTTCGGGATCCACATCAACTTGATGGGAATCCTTGGAGTTGTAGTCGTACTTGATGAAGTAGAACTTGACGTAGTCTTGGGAACCCACTTGACCAAGGCCTTGGTAGCTTCTTCAAATGCATCAATATCTTCTTGAAGCTTGTCCTTGCATTTTTGCTTGTGGTCTTGTGGTGGAAGAGCTTGTGTTCCCTTGAAAGGAGTTGGATCATACTTCTCTTGTTGAGGAACAAACTTCGTCTTGGGGTATTGATCTTCTTCCCACTCAACTCCATTGGCATTGAACTTTCGTTCAAAACCAACACTACAAAAAAGGCACTTCCGTGATGATACGTGTTTGTCATAGTAGGTCACGTTTTCTGTCATGCATGTACATCCATGACAAATTTATGATAGAATCAAGATAGTCATACCTGTGTTGTCGTAGAAGTGTTCCATGACATTACCAAAATTATCATCGCGGAAGTGTCCACTTCCATGATGATAAATCACGTGTCATGGAAGTGCTTTCATCAAGGGTGACTGACACGTGGCATCCACCGTAACGGGTCGCCGTTAAGCTATCGGGTCCGGTTTTGGATCCGATAACCTGTTAACAGCCCGGATCAATGAGGATTTTCCACGTGTAAAATTGTCATTGGCCGGAGGAAACACATGTTGGCTCACCGTTGGGACATATGTCATCCGTTCATTGGACAGGAGGCGCCTATGATAGGTTGACACGTGGCACGACCCAAAAGTGGCCCATAAAGTTTAAATGGGTCGGCCCAACTAAAGGCCCATGAGATTTCGCCGACGATAATGGGCCAACCCAACTAAAGGCCCACGAGATTTCACCAACCATAATGGGCTGGCCCAGCTAAAGGCCCACGAGATTTCGCCGACCATAATGGGCCGGTCTAGCTAAAGGCCCACAAGATTTTGAGGACACTAATGGGCCGGCTCATTAACAGACTGCCATGTTTTGGGCCAAATGCCAGCCCATAATTGATCTGGTCCATTAACAGCCTGCCATGTTCCGGGCCCAATAAAGGCCCATATGAGATACGACCTGTTAAAAGCCTACCAAGTTCTAGGCCAAATTACGGCCCAGATCAGATCCGGCCCTTTAAGAGTCTTTGGGCTAAATTATGGCCCATATCAGATTCGGCTCGTCAATTGGATGCTATGCTTTTGGGCCCACTTGCTAAAGGCCCATTTAGTAATTCGGCCTGATATTAGTTTCGGCCTGTCAAAGGCCTGTTTAACATTTCGGCCCTATATTAATTTCGGCCTGTTAAAACCCTGTCATATAGTTGGGCCTAACTACGGCCCGGTTTGCATCCGGCCTGCTCACCGCTGATAATCTGATTGGGCCAAACAAGGACCGAGAGAATTTTGGCCTGTTAACGGCCCGTGATGTGATTGGCACAATCATGGGTCGGGGTCAATTTCGGCCTGCTGCCGGCCCGTGAGCTGTTCGGCACGTTTCAGGCCCAACCTACTTTTCAGCCTCCTAAAAGCCCATTGAGTTTTCTTGCGGAAAATAGGGTCGGCGGTTTACTCGGCCTATTAGAGGCCCAAATCTACTAGTGGGCCAGTTTACATTTAGGCCTGTTAACGGACCGATTATGTAGTGATTTGCATGACGGCCCGATTATGTACCATAATTTTACGGTTTGGCCGGTTTACTGCGAAGACAGGATATATATACAATAAAATAACTGTAGCATCGTGAATAAGAAAAAACCTAGACTATACAATAAAGAAATTACAGCATATTACATCCACTGGGCATCAAAGTTCGCCACTATGATAATAAAGCGTAAGCAGACAGCATATTACATACACTGTTCATCAAAGATCGCCACCAATGCAAATAAACATGCCGACAAAATAATATACAAAACCGACATCACTTCAATAGAGTTCAAGAAAGGTTAGCCCTGCTCGGGAGCTGCAGCGCAAGCAACTGGGCAAGCTAATGAAACTGCGCTTGTTTGACACTTATATCCTCCTCACTCTGAAAGATAAACAAGCAGACAGATGACATGTTTTGCACATATAAGTATCAGTGCTGACAATTCATCACATTTCTTACTAACGAATAAAGTGACACAATTTAAAATAGCATTAACACAATATGGTATTGTTCAGGTTAAGACATGGCAGGAAATGACATTGTGAAGGAGTTGGCAGCTTCACGACACCACTGGATTATAGATCAAGAACTCATAGGTATCAATGGTTAGTGTGCTGTCAATTTATCCCATTTCAGATTGGCAAATAAAGATACGGTTTAAATAATAGTAGAATGATATGACATTGTTCATAGTTAAGACATTGCAGAATATGACATTGTGTTGTAGTGGGTAGGTTCACCACACCACTAGATTACGGATCAAGAACAGAAGTATACATGCAGTGCAAAAGAAGATCACTTGCTCTGTATAGTTTAATTTACATGGTATGAAGAAGGAACTTGGTTGTAGAACCAAAAACTTAAATTGAGAAGGACAAACTTTTGTTTATGAACTACATAATAAACTTTAAACATGCAATTTGATGCAAACACCAAAAATAAACAGTTGTTGTAGTCATGCCTAACCAAATATTCACAACAAAGTTTGAAGGCTTGAGAAGGACAAACTTACATTATTGGTGAAGACAGGCTCTATAAAGCCCTTGTCCATGTTGATGGGGGGGGGGGGCAATTCAAGAAGTTTACCATAGAATCTTCTTCATAAGCATTGCATTTATTCTACATTTTGTTAAGAGTAAATATAGATGTGATAATATAAGAAAAAAATGGAGAATATTTAAGATAAGATGAAGAGTGATGCTACATGACCAAGTAGCTATAAATGTAAGTACAACTATATAGGCAAAAGGTATAGCTAAGAGCAATCCAGAGCTAAACTTCTTCAGGACCATCGGTGTTATCCAACCTTATGGTAAGGGTAAATATAGATCTGATGCGTAGAAAATGGAGGGCAAAGGAAAATAAGCTGCAGAGTGATGGTACATGAACAACTACCTGTCAATATAAGTACACTGATAAAGGACAACAGGTACTTACAAGAACAATGCAGAGCTAAAAAAATTCATTGGCATTGGATATATTCTACACTAATATAACCATTCATACAGATCAGATAATTTGGAGCGAACAATTGATAAGCAAGCTATCATGCATACTGCTGTCACATAATGAACCAGGTATGAATGCAAGTACAGTGATATAGGACAACAGGTACTAACAAGAGCAAAGCAACGGGTAGCATATTTGCGATATCTGTCATTCTTTTCAAACCAGAATTCTTCTTCAAGCTGATTTCCTGCAAAAAAGATCCGTAAGGCACATGCGAAAATGTAGAAGTTCAAATTGTCATGTGATATCATAGACAATACCTCATCTTGGGAACGAGACCAGTGCATAACAAGATTTTTCCATTCAATGTCTTCTAAATTTAGCACATGAGACTTCACCGGAAATTCGTTTATAGACTTGCCATCAAAGTGTGATTTCCTCAGGTAACACCGATACTGCTGCAATGCTTCCTTGAAAAGCGCAAGAAAGCTTTGCTCATCATGACTATCCAGATTGACCCTCGCCTACTTACAACAATGTAATGTAAATCATTGATGTGTTCAATCAGCAGAAAACAGGAATACAATTACCATGAGTAATAGCACTTACACGTAAGTGGGACAGGAAGATGTGAAAATGGTGTTTGTTGTCACTATAATCTTCCCATGATGGGAATATATGCACGTAGTCCCTAACAACATTGAAAGCATTGTCTTTAAAACTGGGAATAACTGGAATGGGGTTCCAATCTGCAGGAATTGGCCGTCTCTGCAGTTGGGATAGGTCTTTGGCTGGTGGACTTGTTGTACTTTTTGCTGGAGTGGGATTTTTCTGTGGTACGACTAGTGCTATGGCAACTGAAATCGGCATACCTTTAGCTGGAGTGCAGGTCCTGTGTGGTGGGGCTAGTGGTGTGGCCAATGAAGTATGGGTACAGTCTGCTGGAGTCGGTCCTACGTTTTGTGTCACTGGTTGTACAACCAATATAAGTGGGGTGCTGTCTGATTTCTCTGGCACCACCACGTTTTCAAGGACTTTGCTGGTGCTCCTTTAGTTCCGCAATCACCCTCTTCCTTTTTGATGTCTGATGCACAAGAACAACATTTGAGTGGAAAACATGGTATGATGACAGATGGAATATGTATTGATAATGGATGGGCATGGCATCTTGACATATATGATGATTAAACTAAGCACATGGCGGTGCAACAAAGTAGAAGAAATGCAAGACAACATATGCAAGATACATGTAATCAATACAACCTTGCCAAATTAGAACAGGCACTGTCGGTGTCAAAACCGGCGAATCTCGGGTAGTGAGTCCCGAACTGTGCGTCTAGGCCGGATGGTAACAGGAGGCAGGGAACACGATGTTTTACCCAGGTTCGGGCCCTCTTGATGGAGGTAAAACCCTACGTCCTGCTTGATTAATATTGATGATATGGGTAGTACAAGAGTAGATCTACCACGAGATCAAGGAGGCTAAACCCTAGAAGCTAGCCTATGGTATGATTGTCGTATATGGAGTTGATTGCCTACGGACTACAACCCTCCGGTTTATATAGACACCGGATAGGGTTAGGGTTACACAGAGTCGGTTACAATGGTAGGAGATCTTGAATATCCGCATAGCCAAGCTTGCCTTCCACGCCAAGGAAAGTCCCATCCGGACACGGGACGAAGTCTTCAATCTTGTATCTTCATAGTCCAGGAGTCCGGCTGAAGGTATAGTCCGGCTACCCGAACACCCCCTAATCCAGGACTCCCTCAGTAGCCCCCGAACCAGGCTTCAATGACGATGAGTCCGGCGCGCAGATTGTTCGGCATTGCAAGGCGGGTTCTTCTCCAAATCCTGTGTACCTGTAGGAATAATGTCCGATTTTTGTAATGTAGCGCTCCTCGACTCCCACGCCCAATAATGGTCGTCTTCCACGTGTCAAACGAATGCGAAAAGCCAGGGCGTTTTTACATCCACGCCCCTAGACGTATAAACGAGCCGCCTATTTAACGGGATGGGGATTTAGGTCCAAACCACATCTTCTCCTCTCCGCGAGTTATCATCAGAGCGCTTCCAGCAAAGGTCCATTCCAACATGACCAGCCGTCGCAGCTCCTCCCCTCGCCCCTCCGGTCCCAAACCCGGGGACTGGGAGAGTTGCACCATCCCGCATAGCGAGTTAGTGTCGCTTCAGGCCAAGGGATTTCTCCCTCAGGCATACATGGTCCCGGTCCGAGCCGGTCTCGCCACCTATAATGGCGGAAAACAAGCAGAGAGCACCCCCAATCCTTCTAAAGGAGAGCGGGTGTGCCTCGTCCCCTATCTAATAAGGGGACTGGGGTTTCCAATTCATCCATTTCTCCGCGGGCTTCTGGAGTTCTACGGCCTCCAGCTGCACAATCTCACGCCCGCCTCCGTATTACATATTGCGGGTTTCGTCGCCCTTTGCGAGCTATTTTTAGGCGTTGAGGCTCATTTCGCGCTGTGGAAGAGGTTATTCTGCCTGGTGCCCCGTTCTCGAGAGGGGTCTATATACCAAGTGGGCGGAGCCGAAGTATGGCGCATCGCCGGGACCGGATACCTATCCGGAACCCCAAAGAAGGCGTCCGAGGACTGGCCTTCGAAATGGTTTTACATAGATGACGTCCCGCTACCGGACCCTATCCTGGTCGGTCTCCCTGAGTTCAACAGTGCCCCATTGAAGAAACGCTTGAGCTGGCGTCCGCGGAGCTCTTAGAAAGAAAGCGACAGAGACGTCCTTTACCTGATGGGCCGGATAAGACTGTTGGCTCATTCCGGACTAACCATGATTGGAGTCATGGCCGCATGCATTATGCGAGGGGTGCAGCCGCTTCAATATAGAGGCCACCCCATGTGGGATTTCAACGGGGAGGATGACGCCACCCGTTACGGTCGTAAGGGGCCGGCCTCAGCTGCCGCCCTAGTAAGGATCTTATCCTCTTTGTACAAGGGAGAAAAGGAGGAATTCCTCCGCGTCAATCCGCAGGCCGGATTTACTATGTACGATCCTCCAAGTTGGGTAAGTGAATAATTGCGCTTGCCCATCTGTTTTATACTCCCACGGTTAGATATGTAGTCTAACGACTTCAGTGCAGGAACTGCGACAGGAGGTAAAGGATATAAATAGCCGCCCTCCACAGCCCGAGGACCCAGAACGGTCCCTCGATCCAGACTCCGAAGAGGACCCGGACATATCGGTGGAGCTTATCGATGGGGTGTTCCATCAGCTAAGCAAGGACAATACCTTGGTAGCCATCACGGCTGATTACCCAGGGTTAATCCCGGCCTCCCAGGTGACAGAAACCAGAGTCTCATTCCCTTGAGAGAGATTCCACTCTCATGTATTCCGGTGTTTCTGACGACAACCGTGTTTTGCAGGGGAGATTGCCGAGGCAGGAGGCCGAACCTGCGGCGGCTAGCCAACGAGGGGCCGCAGGACCCCGTGGGGCAAAAAGGAATGCAGTCTGGACTGAGATGCCGGCGCAAAGGTATAGCGCACCCTCTGTTTCCCTGGTGTTATTCTGTCAGGGCATATTAACGTTCGTGCTATCTTCAGAACGAAGAGACCTCGCCGGACTACATCCGGAGAGGTTGCCAATCGCGCCCCCACCAGCCAGGCTCCAACGTCTGGCCAGGAAGCGGAGGCGAGCACAAGGCGCGCACCGGACGCTCCTCCGACAGAGGATGCGGACAGGCTGTCTGCCACAAATTCTGAAGTGGAGAGTGCCATGAACCACAGGCGTCGCCGGACAGTTCTACGCGACGCTTGTTTCTCCCAAGAGGCTTTAGATGCCTTTAATTCGGGAGATGCGTACCTCCGTGCCGCTCAAAATGGTTTAGCCAGAGCCACGGAGCAGTATGTAAAAGACATACGAGTAAGAAAATTTTGGTCAAATATAGATATACCAGTAGCCCCCGAGACTTGAAACAGTTAGAGCAACTGATTTAAGGATCATTTAATAAGCAGGTTCTTACAGAGAAGAATACCGTACTGTCCCAGGAGCTGGAAAAGTGCAAGGCCCAACTAGAGGCTGCACTAGCCGCAGCAGGGGAGCCTAAAGAGACCCCCTCAGGTAAGATACGCTTCGAAAGATTAGTATTGTGCGGTGTGGGTGAAAATCTGACAAATCATGTTGCAGATGGCGCCGGACTTGATCCGGAAAAGCAACAACTCTTACGCCGACTAAAGGCCGGTGAGAGTACGTTGACAAAGGTGAGGCGAGAGAAGAATGATCTTCAGGATGCCAACACCAGGCTGGACGTCGAACTTAAAGATGTTCGTGGCCAGCTGTCGGACTCCACGAGGGAGAATCAGTGGCTTCGACGCGGCATATTCAGTAAGTGCTTGAACAAACTTTGAAAAAAAAGAGTTCGGCGAGGAAGTCGACTAACAGAGTAATGTCTGTAGGTATGCTCACAGGTCGTCCTGCAGAGGAGATGCCCGGTTCTACGGGTGACCTTCTTCCCGAACTCATGCAACTGCACGAGCGAATTCGGCAGGCGATGCGAGGTGTTGCCCAAGCCTTATGGCCTTCCCACTCCATGCCCGACGGCCTTGGAGAGCTTGCGGAGAAGCTGAAGGGAGCTCGGCGGCGCTTCCGGTTGTGGAACATATCAGCCTGCCGACAAGGCGCTAGGGAAGCCTGGGCCATGGTGAAGACCCATTTTACGAAGTCTGACCCAAACCACATGGCCGAGGTCGGACCAGTGGGGCCTGACGGGAAGGAGATCCCTGTGAGCTTAGTATACGGCCAAGTAGAGTTGGCCGTGAAGTATTCCCAGCAGGACTGTAAATTAGACAGCTTGTTAGATGGTATAGAAGAGGAATACAATCAGTCAGAATGACTATGTAATTTTGAATTGACATGTGTAATGCCTTCTAGCCGGATTGTAGATCGTTTGTCGTTGCTGACCTTTTCGCTTCAACCTCGGGACCTGACGGTCCGGAGTGTGTCCGAATACCATAGCGGTTATATAAGAACCGTGGTATGCGTGGAGACCAGGCGTAGGGGTCATTAGTGCTTTATCAGACAAGTGCCCAACTAGTTATGTTATATTACATGGTTAGTAAGAAACATCTTCCAGAGAGAATAGTTCCGTTAGGGCTTCCTTTAGCTGGGACGCATGCCCTAAAGTGCATGTCCGGACTGCGTAAAAAGACGCAGAAAAAGCATCTGGGGGCGCATAAAATGAGTAAAAAGATCATCTTTTATCCACCGACCGAATATTCCCTTAACAACGCTAGCTTTCGGTTTCACCCAGTCTGAGGTACACATCCGGCTGACGTGGCAGTAACAATCGCAGAGGTGCTCCCTTTACCTCCTAGCCGAACAATCAGGAACATAGGGGTAAGCACAGGAGCCAGGCAACCCAGCTTGGCCAAAACTTAAGTCATATCGATGCATATAATGGTGAAGAAAAAGGTACATGCGGAAGTTTGACGCATGTGTTGGGCGTGAAGCCCGTATAAATAAGCTTTTGTTAAAGAAGCCCCCAGGTTTAATGAGCGCGAGTGGCGCGTCACTAGATGAGCCTTTAAGGGCTATAAAAGAAAAGATGGGAAGGAGAGAAATGTAAGACAGAAAAATGCAAAAAATGGACAGAGGAAGGAGACGAACACAGAGTCCGGCGCTAGGCATAGAATCTTCGGAGACGGGTGGCATTCCACGGGTTCGGCTCGAGTCAGTTATCCGACGCATCTCGCAGGCGGTACGCCCCGCCAGTCAGGACTTGGTCGATTATGAATGGACCTTCCCACTTTGGCTTGAGTTTGTCCTTTTTCTTATCCGGCAGGCATAGAACTAGTTCGCCAACATTGTAATTTTTGGCCCGTACTTCTCTGCTTTGATATCTTTGGGCCTGTTGTTGATAAAATGCGGAACGGGCTTTTGCCACGTCACGCTCCTCCTCTAGGGCGTCCAAGTTGTCCTGCCGGTCGAGCTTGGCTTCTCTTTCTTCGTACATGCGCACTCTAGGTGAGTCATGAATTATGTCGCAGGGCAGAACTGCCTCTACGCCGTACACCATAAAAAATGGTGTGTATCCGGTGGTGCGATTTGGCGTGGTCCGCAGCCCCCATAGCACGGAGCCGAGCTCCTCTACCCAGTGCATGTTAGATTCCTTGAGGGACCGCACCAGTCTGGGTTTAATGCCGCTCATGATAAGACCATTTGCACGTTCGACCCGGCCGTTGGTTTGTGGGTGATAGACGGAAGCATAATCGAGCTTGATGCCCATGTTTTTGCACCAGAGTTTTACCTCGTCAGCGGTAAAGTTTGTACTGTTATCAGTTATGATGCTGTGGGGGACGCCATAACGGTGCACAACCCCGAATATGAAGTCTATCACAGGTCCGGATTCAGCCGTTTTAACAGGCTTGGCTTCTATTCATTTGGTGAATTTATCCACCATGACTAGTAAGTATTTTTTCCTATCGGTCCCAACTTTAAGGGGTCCGACCATGTCAAGCCCCCAGACCGCAAAAGGCCAGGTGATGGGTATAGTTTGGAGTGCGGTGGGTGGCATATGGCTTTGGTTGGCAAAAAGTTGGCAACCAGCGCATCGTTGGACTAGGTCCTGAGCGTCTGCCCGGGCCGTCGGCCAATAAAAGCCTGTACGGAAAGCCTTGCTAACAAGGGACCGAGCAGCGGCGTGGTGACCACCAAGTCCGGCATGAATTTCAGCCAGAAGGTTCCGCCCTTCCTCTTCGGAGATGCACCTTTGAAGGACTCCGGTAGTGCTTTTCTTATAAAGCTCTCCCTCATGGACTCTATAGGCTTTAGATCGCCGCACTATGCAGCGGGCCTCGTTTTGGTCCTCCGGGAGTTCCTGCCTAGTAAGGTAGGCTAGGAATGGTTCTATCCACGGGGCGATGACCGCCATTATTACGTGGGCTGAAGGTGTAATTTCATTGGCAGAGCCTCCAATTGTGTCAGATTGTTCGGCGTCGAGTGGTGCGGCTGGGTCCGGGCTGTTATTTGCGGGTTCCCCCTCCCATGCTATGGATGGCTTGAACAATCTTTCGAAAAAGATGTTGGGGGGGGGGGGACCGCATCGCTTTTTGCTCCGATGCGTGCCAGGACGTCCGCTGCTTGATTGTTTTCTCAGGCTATATGGTGAAACTCCAGCCCTTCGAACCGAGCTGACATTTTTAGGACGGCGTTGCGGTAAGCTGCCATTTTTGGGTCCTTGGCATCGAAGTCTCCATTTATTTGGGATATCGCGAGGTTTGAATCCCCGCGTACCTCTAGGCGCTGGATACCCATGGATACTGCTATCCGGAGACCATGTAGGAGGGCCTCATATTCGGCTGCATTGTTGGAATCCATGTACATGATTTGGAGCACATATTGGACTGTGTCTCCTATGGGGGACGTCAGGACGACGCCAGCCCCCAGTCCGGCCAACATTTTGGAGTCGTCGAAATGCATAATCCAGTTTGAATATGTGCCGTACTCTTTAGGGAGCTCGGCCTCCGTCCATTCTGCGACAAAGTCGGCCAAAACTTGCGATTTAATAGCTCGCCGTGGCTTATAGGTTATATCGAACGGGAGAAGCTCGATGGCCCATTTTGCAATCCGGCCCGTTGCGTCGCGGTTGTTGATAATATCGTTGAGTGGTACTTCCGAGGCTACTGTTATGGAACACTCTTGAAAGTAGTGTCGTAGCTTCCGGGATGCCATGAATACCGCGTATGCAATCTTTTGATAATGTGGGTAACGTGATTTGCATGGAGTGAGGACAGTGGATACATAGTAGACCGGCCTTTGAAGGGGGAATTTGTGTCCATCTGTTTCCCGCTCGACAACGAGCACTGCGCTGACAACTTGATGTGTTGCTGCAATGTACAATAACATTGGTTCGCCGGTGTTCGGCGCGGCCAGGACTGGGTTTGTTGCCAATATGGCTTTTATTTCATCAAGTCCGGCCGTGGCGGCCTCCGTCCACTCGAAGTGTTCGGTGCGCCTAAGGAGGCGATAGAGGGGTAGTGCCTTTTCTCCCAAGCGGGAGATGAAGCGGCTTAAAGCCGCCACGCATCTTGTGAAAAAGCTCGGATCTTGGCTGGATTTGCTTCAATTCCTCTACCGGATACAATGAAGCCCAAGAGCTTTCCGGCTGGAACGCCGAAGACGCATTTTTCCGGGTTGAGCTTGATGTCATATTTTCGGAGGTTATCGAATGTAAGCCTCAAGTCGTCTACTAGATATTCGACATGTCTTGATTTGACGACCACATCATCAACATACGCCTCCACTGTTTTGCCGATCTGATTTGCCAGGCATGTCTGGATCATGCGCGGATATGTTGCGCCGGCGTTTTTCAGCCCGAAGGGCATTGTGTTGAAGCAGAATGGGCCGTATGGTGTGATGAATGCTGTTGCGGCTTGGTCTGATTCTGCCATCTTGATTTGATGGTATCCGGAGTATGCGTCGAGGAAACACAACGAGTCGTGTCCTGCGGTGGCATCGATAATTTGATCGATACGGGGGAGGGGGAAGGGATCCTTTGGGCAAGCCTTGTTGAGGTCTTTAAAATCGACACACAGGCGCCAGGATTTGTCCTTCTTTGGTACCATCACCAAGTTTGCTAGCCAGTCCGGATGTTTTATGTCTCTAATGAATCCAGCCTCCAATAGCTTGGCTAGCTCCTCTCCCATAGCCTGTCTCTTGGATTCAGAAAAACGCCGAAGGGCTTGTTTGACAGGTTTGAATCCTTTTAGGATATTTAAGTTGTGTTCGGCCAACCTGCGTGGGATCCCTGGCATGTCTGAAGGGTGCCAGGCGAAAATGTCCCAGTTCTCTCGTAGGAACTCTCGCAGTGCGGCGTCTACATCAGGGTTCAGTCGTGCCCCAATGGAAGCTGTTTTATTGGGGTCCGTTGGATGGACCTGGAATTTGACTATTTCGTCAGCTGGCTTGAAGGATGTGGATTTGGATCTCTTATCGAGTATCACATCATCCCTGTTAACCATGGAGCGCAGCGCAGTCAGTTCCTCGGCCGCTAAGTCTTCGGATAGTGCCTCAAGGGCTAATGCGGCCGTCTTGTTTTCGGCGCGGAGTGCTACATCCGGATCACTAGCTAGAGTGATAATTCCGTTCGGCCCGGGCATCATAAGCTTCATGTACCCGTAATTGGGTATTGCTTGGAAGATTGAGAATGCTTCCCGTCCCAGTAAAGCGTGATATCCGCTTTTGAATGGGGCAACCTGAAACGTGACTTCTTCGGACCTGTAATTATCCGACGTGCCGAACACCACATCTAGTGTGATTTTTCCTGTGCAGCGCGCTTCCCGACTGGGGATTATTCCTCTAAAGGTTGTGCTTCTTCGCTCGATGCGATTCCAGTCTATTTCCATTTTTTGAAGGGTTTCCTCATAAATGAGGTTCAGTCCGCTGCCTCCATCCATGAGCACCTTGGTGAGGCGAAAGCCGTCCACTATGGGACTGAGGACCAATGCGACTAGTGCTCGGGCTGTTCGGAATCTAGGTTCATCACTTGTGTTGAAGGTAATAGCAGTGTCGCTCCATGGATTTATTGTTGCAACTTGATAGACTTCGGCGAGGCTGCGGAGTGTTCTTTTTCGCATACTGTTTGATGCGAAAGTCTCGAAGACTGTGAGAACGGTACTGGTGTCCTCAGGCTGGCTTTCTGCGGCCTCCAGAATTAAGAGGTCCTCGCCAATTTTGGCCACCTGCCGGAGTATTCAACATGCTCTAAGGATGTGAGTTGGTGTGGCGTCCTCTGTACTGTGGATTCTACAGGGTCCATCAAGCCACCTTTCTAGTACGGTTCCATGCCCTGTAGAGGGTTTTGGCTTTTTGGTGTTTATCCCGGGTGTCCTATGATGATGCACCCTCTTAGTTCGGACGGGATTACTATTCAAGGCCGGATTATCCCAAAATTTTATTTCGGTTTTCCAGGCGCTTTCCATCGCACAGTATTTTTGTACTATGGACACCAAGTCAGCGAAGCGTGTAATATCACGACGACTTACAGCGTTAAGGATTCCCTCGTCCGTGCAATTACTGCAGAAAATTGAGATTGCGTCTCCCTTGCGGCAATCCTTTATCCTGTTCATAACTAGGAGGAATCTGGCCCAGTAATGATGTACTATTTCCTCGGGCCTCTGCCTGATTTGGGAGAGATCGCTTATGTTCGGGTGGGCGGGTGTCGTTGAATCTGAAACCTCAACCAATCCAAGATTCGGAGGCCGAAGAGTTTCCGAACTCTGAAGTTCGGATTCTTGGATGTTGTCCAACGAATCTAGCCCGTTGCCTGATCCTAAGCTCAGGTCTTGAGTTACATCCTCCTCTCCGCGGGTATCCGGCTTGGAGGAGTTGGGAATTTGGACGTAGCTAGTCCTTAAAATAGATGAAGGGTCGCCGCACTGCGCCTCTACCACGGCAACGTGGTGGGTGACTTGGGGAGAGTTAATTTCTCTTAGATCGGGTTTAAGCCCAACCTGGTCGTAATCCGTAGCGACCCCCAGGGCGGCGATGCGATCCAAGAGCTCGTTTACGGAAGAGAGCTCCATTGGATCTAGCTGCTCGACGAGCTCCGAGATGACGTGTAGGTTGCTTTTCATGACCCGAGAGGTCACTGTCGGTGCAACAGCCGAACAGGCGGTCATGAGGAAACCACCTAGCCGGAGGGTTTGGACGACAGCCAAGGCTCCCTTAGCAACGGCGCCGTCTTTAAAGACGGGAGGAGGCATCCTTCCTGATTGTGACGGCATAGAGGAACTCTCAATGAAAGCACCAATGTTGGTGTCAAAACCGGCGGATCTCGGGTAGTGGGTCCCGAACTGTGCGTCTAGGCCGGATGGTAACAGGAGGCAGGGAACACGATGTTTTACCCAGGTTCGGGCCCTCTTGATGGAGGTAAAACCCTACGTCCTCCTTGATTAATATTGATGATATGGGTAGTACAAGAGTAGATCTACCACGAGATCAAGGAGGCTAAACCCTAGAAGCTAGCCTATGGTAGGATTGTCGTATATGGAGTTGATTGCCTACGGACTACAACCCTCCGGTTTATATAGACACCGGATAGGGTTAGGGTTACACAGAGTCGGTTACAATGGCAGGAGATCTTGAATATCCGCATAGCCAAGCTTGCCTTCCACGCCAAGGAAAGTCCCATCCGGACACGGGACGAAGTCTTCAATCTTGTATCTTCATAGTCCAGGAGTCCGGCTACCCGAACACCCCCTAATCCAGGACTCCCTCAGGCACCTTGATGGGTGAACAGGACAAGCCATCTGCCTTTGACTCCTCGAGGTTAGAATAGTCATTAGGATCAGGTGCGGAACCTATGAGTCTCATTGCATCCAGAATGGCACTCAATGCCTTGGTGCTAATTTTGTAAGTCGTTGCAGTGTTCCACAATATTCTTCTGATGCGCGGATTCTGATATTCACTGTAATTACGTATAATATCTGAGAACCGTGAAAACATAAATAGTAGTGAGATTATCTTTGTAATGCAGAGGATATTCTAATATAGGGGCGCCCCTGTAAACCCTTGTGTGCTATCACTGGATTCTGATGAAAGAGCTCATGTGTGCTGTAATATGGTGCGTGCATTAATATAATCTGGCACAACTACACAAAAAATAGGTTCCAGAAGTAAGGATAGTTGGCAGATGATAGGTTCATAATATACTGTATAGAGAGTTTATTTCCAAACCATGATTACAAGAGCACACACCAACTAGGAAGATCGTAGTGTACATAAATGGGGTACACCGTAACCACGATATATAAATCGGGAAAGTGGAACTGGCTGGAAAATACGGTGCTATATTCCCTCTACTAATTGAAAGCCTATCGATTACAAGCTAGCTCTATCAGCTATTGACTGCAGATGTCCCTGCTCCCCTTCCGGACATGGAACATATTGTATGTACTAAATACATAATAACAAAAGAGGAACATGTTAAAGAACAGAAGAGGAAGCATATTCTTGAGGTTCCACTGCATTGCATACAATGTTGGTTGCCCACTCATGATGAATCACAACACCCAAAGAAATGCAATTCCATGCTGTCTCTCTATATGTGGCCACATGCATTTGGAAAATAAAGTGGGAGTATTACCTGACCAATTAAATGTGTGTCTGTTAACTAATATCGGTATCATATCATAATTCGTATTTGAAGAAGTAAGCTTTGGACTTATGATTGGTGTGTTGTTTACCTTCAAGAGTGGACTGCTGCTAGTGCGACACATAGCAGGTACACAGATCATAGTGTAGATATAACGGGAAAACCGTAAGCATTAGGAGTAAAATCAGCAAAGTGGAACTTGCTGGAATATATGTGCTAGTATTGCCGGTATGGCTAGAAAGGCTTCGGATACCAGCTCTCTCCAACTGAAGGTGCGGTACTGTTAATATCAGTGTAACTCTCAAAGGTGACATAGCTCCCCACATTTCCTTGCTAATCTTGTAGGATTCAAGTGGGCAGGCCACTACAAATCCTATTCCTATGTTTACAAAATCCTACAAATCAAAGAGGCCCGAAGAGTTCAAAGTGTCCATCACAACCGACCGTATAGACCTCTACACTGCAAATGTCCCTGCTCATCTTCACTACAAGGAACATACTGTACTACTATCATACTCCCTCCGTTCCAAAATATAAGTATTTGTAGAGATTTCCACTATGGATCACATACACATGTATACAGATACATTTTAGAGTGTAGATTCACTCATTTTGCTCCATATGTAGTCCATGGTGTAATCTATACAAAGACTTGTATTTAGGAACAGAGAGAGTACTTATTAAAGAAGAACAGAAGAGGAACATGCTAAAGAAGAGCAAGCAGATTTTGGATAATAAAATGTTCGTTGCGCAGTGCCCACACATGATGAACCAGAGCACATTAAGAATGCAACTCCCTGCTGTCTCTCTATATGTGGTGCACATGCTTTTTGAAAGTAAAGTAGGAACATTAGCTGCCCAATTAAACGTTATCTATTTTAGTAATATCAGCATCATATCAGATTCGTATTTGAGCAATAAGTTTGGAATTATGAGTGGCATGTTGTTTAGCTTCATGGATCCAGGAGCAGTGCTAAGCAGGTACGATGATGGTACTGAATATAAAGGCATGTCTACATGCAAGTCGCGTGACTTTTGTCATTTGGGTCAGTCGACCATTTCAGGCGGTTGGATGAAGATCCTACGTCTCCTAACCCTTCTTCTTCCCCATCTCTGATTCTTCCCATACAGAACACCGCACGGGCCACTGGCCGAACCACCGGCCTCGACCCCCCCCCCCCCCCCCAACCCCCCCCCCCCCCCCTTTGTTCCTCCGCCACCCCCACCCCCACTCCCGCCCCCACCCGCATCGAGTTTTCTTCATTCGGCGAGGCCCCACCACCGCCCCCACAACCACCGTCCCCACACGAACCCCTTCATTCGCACCGGCGAACTCCGGCGAGCTCTAAAAAATCGACTGACCCAATTTTGAAATTTAGTCTACTATGATTTAACTAGTGTGGAATATAAAAGGGGAAAGCCATAAGCATTGCGAGTATAGTGTTGAGCGTGCCATGGCGGATCTGAAGGTGCAAACCGGACAAAGGCAACTTCGCAACCAATGTTTGCTTTCAACTAGCAAGTAAGTGATGGACAAGAAAATCAGAGTAAATCAGTGGCGATCTATTTTCTTGCTGTGATAAATAAGTTAAGCAGATACAAAAGAGTACCGCCTCTGGCGCGGTGCCATGTATGCATTTGCTGAGAATTTGACGGTGCTGCGGTAGTGATGGCTGTCGGTGGAGTGGAAGCAGATCTAGGAGGGTAGACGGTGGCGGCGGGGCGCGGTGGATGAGACAACCGTAGGAGCGGCGCCGACAAGGTGGACGACGGCGGGGATGAAGCGAGAGGACGGGATGCAAGGATCCCGGTCCGAAGCCACAGATAAGAGAGGTCAATCTCTTGTAATGGACGACAGCGTCGGGGTATCAGCTCCGGCATGGTGGAGGAGGACGGCGGTGGATGGGGTGGCGGACGGAGGAGGCTGGGGTGGAGAGGCTGCTTTGGTGCCCACGAAGTACGAATGGGGAAATGGAGGGAGAGAGGAAGGGGGAACCATGTCTTCAGGGCGCGCTTGTCCCAAATGCGAGGAAATTTACAAACTTAGCCCTCGTTTAAAATTTCCTACATCACAGCAATATTAGTCGGTTGGGGATAGGACGGTAATCTCGCATACACCGAATATTTTCCGATGAGAGTTTCTTTTTGGTGCTCACCGTGTATGAATCGGGGAGGGAGTCGATTTCGGCCGAGGAGACACTGTGTTTTGGCGCCCACCATGTATGAATCCGGGTGAGAGGCGGTTATGTCACGTTTGAGTGAAATTACAAACCTACCCCTATCAAAACCTATAGAAATCGAGCCGATAGGCTTTGCGTGTCTGGGATAGGCAGTAATTTCCATCTCGTGGATTTTGGTTTCGGGCGGTTACTGCGACTTTCCCCACTTCGTTCATATTTTTGCAGAGCGAGAGTGCACGTTTACCGTGCCAACTCAATTCAAATCCAGTTTGTATTCTATTTTTGTTCGGCCAGGATCCATTTGCGATTCGAATAAAATTCTATATACATCATTTTTTATATATACTTTCAAAAGCACAACAAAGATTCTGCTCCTTTATATGTATATAATATGATTTACAAATACAATGATCTCAAAATCATAAGGTTGAATTCAAAAAAAATCAAACCAAATTATGTTCTACTAAAATGTATGGATCAGTAATATCTACATATTAAATAACATAGATGCGCGTGAATTCATATGAGTATGCACGTTTGATAGATCAATTTTGTTTTGAGTATGAATTACATGTATCATCATCTCGAATTCAAATATTTGAATCCCTTTTATGTTGACTCCTTTCACGCCCATCTCTCTGGCATGCTCCTTCATGTAGCTATCATTCTCTTTTCTCCAACTCACCCGCACGCCCACTTCATGTTTCTCCTATCTTTGCAAACATGGTCTCTCGACGTCTCCCTTGAGAAGTGTCACACTCTCCCTATCATTATACATTACACAGTTTTCATTATCTCTCACGTCTCTACCGTTCTCTGGTATCACTTGGTACCTAAGCTTTCTTTTTCACCGCCACACACACAGTCTCACTCGTCTTTCACTTTGTCTTTCTCTCTATGGGGTTCTCTCACACACACCCTATATGTCTCTAGATATGACTCATACCACTAAAATTACTCTCTCCTGCAGACACAACATTTGTTGCGGTCTCCTTTCCGTCTCCATCTCAGTTATAAACTGGCACTATTCATTTGTTTACCAATCAGATAAACTCCCCCTGCTCTCTCTCTCTCACACACACACACACAGCTCCTGCTTCCACTCGCCTTCCCGACTATCGTCTCTCTCTCACACACACAAAACTCTCGCTTTTGCACCCCGACTCGTATTTCTCTCACATCATTGATCGACTAGCCTCCAGATAGATTTGTACACCCGCACACTCGTGCTTCCACTATCGCATACATGTCTCTCTCACGCTCCTTGTATCTATGTAGATTTTTCGTCCCTTCTTGAGACACGCCCTCTCGATCATGCACACACACACACTATCGCCTCATTTTAAGCTGATAGCTCTCGCACACACACTCTTTGTGTCTTTTTCACACATGCACTCCGTCCTCCTCCTCTCTCCCTCTCTCTCACACACACAACACACACACATGGGCTTTTTGCAACAACTAGCAAGATGCCCATGCGTTGCACGGAACGTCAAGATGCATTTGCATGAGTAGTTTATCTTGTGGGAGAAAAGGATGAACAAGGGAAGGCCTTATTTGCAAATGTGGAGAGGGGTGTGGGTATCTTTTTGCAAAATTGCCATAGTTTCCTTCCTATCCGTCAGATATAAATCAGACGGCCTATTGCAGGATGGCAGGCACACCATCATCACCAACTTTGTTTTTTATCTCTAACTAGCAAGATGCCCGTGCGTTGCATGTAACATCAAGATGCATTTGTATGACTAGTTTATCTTGTGAGAGAAAAGGATGAATGAGGGAAGGCCTTATTTGCAAATGTGGAGACGTGTGTGGGTACCTTTTTGCAAAATTGCCATAGTTTCCTTCCTATCCGTCAGATATAAATCGTACGGCCTATATTGCAGGATGGCAGACACACCATCATCACCAACTCTGTTTTTATAAGCGTGTAGGTATATATATATATTATATTATATATTACTCTTATAAAAAGCATAGTCGGTGATGATGGTGTGCCTGCCATCCTGCAATATAGGCCGCCCGATCTATATCTAACGGATAGGAAGGAAACTATGGCAATTTACCCGCGCTCCTCTCCACATTTGCAGATAAGTCCTTCCCTCGTTCATCCTTTTCTCCCACAAGATCTTGATGTTCCATGCAACACATGGGCATCTTGCTAGTAAGAATAGAAATTAGAGATATACCACTTCTCGAATCTTGAAACCAACAACATTCCTCCCTTATCTCATCAAAATCACCAAAGGAATATATTTTTAGTGAAACATAAGATATTTTTAGTGATACACGTATTTCAAAACTAGACTCTTTTTTCTATCAAGTCGGTGAATATGTATTAATCTACATTGATCATGTGGCAATGCATTGGCACATTGCTAGTAGTTATTACTACTGTATAATTTTTTGGACACCAGACAAATGGTGGAATACATATACGAAGAGAAGAGGCGCACGCACGCAATCGGTCTCTCACTGTCTCACACGCATGACAGTTACGTAAAGGCATCGTTAACAAATAAGCCCTAAAACCCTAGGTGCATGATTGTTGCATGCGCGGGTACCAGGTACGTGGTGGAGGGCACCTTTGTAGGAATAGTCAGCTCGCGTGATAATTTGATCCGTAGGAGTTGATGGTCGGGACCACAGGTGAATGACCTGGAGGCGGTGGCTTGCTAGTTGCCACAGATCGAGTAGCCACGTTTAAAATATCATTTTTAGCGGGGTGAGAGTTCCGATTTTCAAGGGCGCGTTATAAGTACTTAAGTAGTTTTTATAACGATTGGTATGGAGCGAAAATGGAATTCATAACTACTACCTCCTTGGAGTATGGTTGTATGGTTTTATGTTGCGAGATGTTGAACCTGGTAGTTCTAGGGCAAATACTATGGTTTAGATGTTGGTTTTCAGTTATGAAAATAGGAAGGGGGAAACCCTTCTTTGATAAAAAAAACTACTACCTCCGTCCTGGTTTACTAGTCCCCATCGTATTTTGGGTCAAAGTTTGTCTACAAATTTTACTTGTAAAATGTGAATGGAAAACGAGATTTTGTTATACCCAAACAAAAAAGGATTGGAGGAAGTGATTGCTCTAACACGGACGCGACCTCTCATAGCGCAGGCATTGAATCGGCGCGCTGGCCAAGAGGGCCCCACTTGCTGCAGGCCAGGCTGAACACGCCTCCTCGCCACATGCAACCGGCTTCAGACTGCCCCGCCCGCCTCCATTGAATCCGCGCGTGTGCCAGCAACACGTCCTTCCGCGAGCCAGCTGGCATTTTAGAACACAACGCCGGTTGGCTCCTCTCGTCCGCTCGCTATTTAAACGAGGCCAGACGCCTGGCAAGAACCGCACCACACCGCTGCTCCCCATATCCTCCTTGCACCATTTTCTCCACACTGTCCATAGCATCCGGTGAGCAGGAAGACGAGTTCACCAACATAAAATCCGGCTGGGTGCCCCGACAAGCCAGGCAACTCGCTGCCCCACCTCCCTCCCCGCCCCAGGCCATCAGTATGATGGGCGAGGCTGCAGGTGGGCAAGCGGAGGAGCAAGCCGCCGCTCCAAGCTGGCCCCTGGTGCATCAACTCGACGCTCCAAGCCTGCTCGCAGAGGAGTGTCCAGTTGCTGCACGCCCGGCACACGGAGGACCACGACATCCAGTGCACTGTGGTTGGCCGCGCCATCCAACACAAACATTGGCGGAACTGCGGCATGCTGGCGGAGGTGGCCAACACGTTTGCGGCCATCGCCGACACCGAGGAATAGTAGACCACGGGAGCCGCCGCCGCTCAGAACCCACGAATGCTACGACCACCACGTCGCCGGCATAGACACCCGGTGTGTTGCCCGGTTTGGCTCAAAACATCATGGACCCCAGCCGCGGCCGGCATTAGAAAGTATACCTGCTTCCAGAAGTTATTCATGATTAGTCAAAAAATGACCAAAATATAATTAATTACGCATGGTCTTGACTTGTTGTGCTCGCACTGGTAGTAGGAACTAGAGGCTATTCTTTATTTATAACTCTCCTCCTATTTTTTGGCTTTGAAATGAATCATGGTCGTGGACATTATCTATGAATGTGCAGATATCTATGAACATGAGTTTGATGTGGAAGTTGAACTTGGAATGTTGGGCTTGTGCGTGAACTATACCATGTCCAATGCTTCATCTGTTATTATTTAGAAAGTAATTGCTGTTATTACATGACCCGAAAAAAATTATTTTGTACCACATCAGTAGATGCACAGACATCACAACAGGCATACTGACTGGATAAATATTTGAACCTAGCTATTATGAAGGAAAATTTGTATTGACAACAGTTTTAGATAGCAGGAGACGCCTAGCCTGCTCTTCCTCTGCTAGCTTCTTTTTGGCTTCTTCCATCTCTTCTTTGGCTTGGGTGAAGAGAGCATCCTATTGCTCTTTTCGCTTCTTCAGGAACCCAGTTACATTCTCAAGGGCCGCTGCACGCTTTCTTTCAGCCTTTACAAGAGCCACGAGGACACGAACAGTTGACGACTCCACCTGGCTTGTGTGCAATCCAGCATCATCTGGGAATTTGCACCTTGTGTCTAATCCAGCATCATTAGGGAACTGGCACATTGTGTGTAATCCAGCCTCATTTTGGAAACATGATCTCGAGGTTGACCATACTTCCGTCCTTGCAGGAACTGCATCCTGACATGAAGTACCTTCTTTTTTAGATCAATACTCAGAGCAACCCAGATCCATTTAGTAGAAGCCAGATAAACAGGACTCGGAGAAGTGAATTCAAAAGGAAAAAATATAAAAACAGACTACAAGGTGAGAACACCCACTTTCTACATCAAGCTAAAAATGATAGCACTAGGATGATTAAGACTCTTCTTATTACACATCAAAGAACACAAGGCTAAGAGAAACAGGAAACTACAACATATACACATCGAAGAACACGAGGCTAAACGAAAGTAATTGAAAGGGTGTTACTTACCAAAGCTCATTTTACAGGTTCGGTGCAGCTCCTCTTTAACTTGCCATGCTCCTTGAAGATGTCCACAATATCCCATGTTTGGTCTTCATTGCTCCTCTGCATGTTCGCACTCGTGGTTTTAAAATCTCAACATGGCAAGAAAAATATACTAGTAATACTCACGCATCTTGTGGGCAACATTAAAGCACTCGTCTGGCATGTTAGAGCATCTCCAAAAAAGCGCAATGTGCGGCGCTTTATAAAAGCGTTTACAGTGCTGAGATTGAGAAGTAGAGATAGAGAGTAGAGAGTAGAGACATAGATAGTTCTCAGCATAGATATAGCATAGATAGATAAAAAATAGATAGTTCAACTACTCCTCGTCGTATGACTCATCCTCGGTGATGTCCTCCTTTGACATCTCAATGTAGGCGTGAAGATACCGATCGTTGTCGGATTCCCAGGGCGACGCTACTCCTAGCCTCATGTTGAATTGAGCGTCAGCTTTTCATGTACACTTGTCCTCGCGATAGGCGGCTCGCTCCGCCCTCATCTTCTCCCTCTCCACCCTCCTTTGCATGTAGAACTCGCGCTCGTTGATGATGTCCTGCAGGAAGCGTTGGCGCCACAGCGCCATGGCTTCCTCGTCCATCTCGGCGATGCCGAGACAGTACTCCCGCCTCTGGTTGTTGCGACGATCCTCGTCGGTGATAAGCCGCGGCAGAGGAGCGAGCTCCTGCGCCCGCTCCCATGTCGGCACATTGGGGAAGTTCAATGGTCTATGAGGCCACCAGAGGCGCCATGCCTCCGCGTCGTATGCACGGGCGGCCTCGTTGGCGGTGTCAAAATTGCCGAGGTCGAGGTGCATCCTGTGGAACCGGATCTCGGCGGAGAAGCCGCCGGAGGGGCACGCGCGGACGTAGCGGTATCCCCAAGTTTCCCGGCGATGCGGCGGCATGGTGGTGCGGTGGCGGCGAGGCGAGAAAGAGCGGGGAGAGAGCGGTGGCGAGGCGCGGAGCTGGGAGAGAGCGGTGGTGAGGCACAGAGTGGGGAGAGAGCGGTGGCAAGGCACAGAGCGGTGGGAGCGCGTTGGATTTTATAAAGCGCGCCGGACGCCGCACGCCAAAACTAGCGCGCGCCCGGCCGCTTTTTCCCCCGCGCGCGCGATCCTTTCCCGATGTCCCTACTATATCTACTCTCTTCTCTACTGTTATATTTATTTAATATTTAATATTTATCTCTACTACTCTACTCTCTACTCTTTTTTTCTACTTTCTTTTCTTTTCTCTACTCTCTACTCTTATAAAAAACCGAATTGGTGATGATGGTGTGCCTGCCATCCTGCAATATAGACCGTCTGATCTATATCCGACGGATAGAAAGCAAACTATGACAATTTTGCAAAGAGCCGCACCCCTCTCCAGATTTGCAGATAAGGTCTTCCCTCGTTCATCCTTTTCTCCTACAAGATAAACTACTCATACAAATGCCTCTTGATGTTCCGTGCAACGCATGGGCATCTTGCTAGTTCTAAGAAACTTTCCATCATTTGCCACACTACTGCTTGCAGATGAAGAACCTACCCAAGCACAACGTGATACAGGAGTGACGCACAATTACAAGCTGATATTCTATTGGACAATGGAGGCTATAACCAATTACTATTACGCGAACAATAGCAACCAGGAAATTTGAAGGGTATGTATGAACAAAATTGGAACTGCACATGTACTGCTAAGTGATTCAATAAACACATTACCAATCAAGGAGGAGAACGATGGTCGCGGCGGCCTCTGTGCATCATAGTTGGCAACGGGAGTCAGTTCATTGTCCACGACGGTGGTGCTTCTGCGCTTGGCGTCGGCTTCCGGGAAACAGATCCGAGACCATGGAAGACGGTGTCGGGGAAGAGGCTCCGTGTACGATGACGACGGACCGACTCCAGTGCGGCGTACGAGGTCATCGATGAGGTAGATGCGCTGCGGTGGACGAGTGTGCCGATGGAGAAGGGGAGGAGCATGAAGGCTGCGGTGCTGTGGAGAAGTCTATTTTGGTGTGGGGATAGAAAATGGGGAGTATTCAGGTGTACTACTCTGGGTGCCGGGGTGGGGTTGGTTGGGTAGGGTGAACCTGAAGTTACGAAAACAGGCCCCTACCAAGCGTAATTCGTAGACCTGTTCCAAAGGTTATGATGGTAACTTTGCACTGCTCGAATCAGGGTCGCGGGAGATTTTCCCGCCGACCTCAAAATTTTGTGACACTGAACTCCCCGTGTGTTCTGTTGGGTGATTGGGCTAAGCAACTAGCGAGTAGTACTAGTAACTACTAGTAATCCCTCCGATTTTATTAACTCTGCATATTAGGTTTGACCGAAGTCAAACTTCCTAATGTTTGACCAAGTTTATAGAAAAACATAAACATTTACCATAAAAAATAAGTATGATGTGAAAGTACATTCAATAATGAATATAATGGTATTTATTTGTTATTGTATATGTTAATAATTTTTGTTATAAACTTTCTGAGAGTATACAAAACTTGACTTTGACCAATGCTAATACGCGGACTTAAATAAAAAACAGAGGGAGTACACATTTGTTTTCTTAGTTTGTAGAGAATTAATCATTTGTTGTAATTGTGAAATAAATATATTAGGCTGCTGACTTCAAATGTAATGGTCTATACAATTCAATAGTTGCAATCATTGTTGAATTCCAAGATGTATACGAGGTCTATAGTACTTCACTATATGCTCAAACTCACATAATCCCAATCAAATGAGAATCTAAATGCATTTCATAGTTATTACTTTGTAGGATGCAACAAAACCAACCATAACTCTACATCATCCATTATAAAAGCAACATTTTGAACACATCCCAATGTGTCAATGAAATGTGTAGAGAGAGCTTGCGAAGATGGAGTAGATAGGGCGGTAAAGATTGTGTCTATGTGGACAAGACACTAGGAGACAAACCTAACGCGCGCGCGCGAGAGAGAGAGAGAGAGAGAGAGAGAGGAAGAAGTTAGGTCTGTGAGATAGATGTAGACATGTAATATACGCGAGATGTGTGTGCATCCGGATTCTATAGACGTGGAAGGAGAAGAGACAACAGGTTTGATGAGAGAACTGGAAAAACGTCGGCGAGAGGGGAAGGATCTCGTGGGTTGAGGGATTGATAATTTTGTGCGGGAGAGAGAGTGATTGGTAATTTTGTGCGGGAGCGAGAGGGAGGAGGAGTCAGTCAGCCATCGTCACATCATCCTGCTTCCACATGGCCCCGCATTCTCTAGTGCAGTGTGGTCGCCGTCTTCGATCTCCTCGATGCCCTCTTTGAAGGTTGAGGTGTTGTGCATGCTGGGGTGCAGAGAAGCACAAGGGAGAGTGGTCTCCATGTAGCCTTGGATGGGGATGAATTGTGTGCTCGGGGGAGGGGGAGTGTGTGTGCGGTGTGTGTGTGTGTGTGTGTGTGTGTGTCAGGTAGTAAGAAAAATCAAACCTATGGAGAGAAATGTGTGTGTATGTGACGGAAAGCTACATGCTAAATAGGGTTTTCACGAAGAGATAGTGCGTGCAAGATAGAGAGCGATGTGCGGGCCTTGAGGTGGGCAGGGGCCGGGTGAGGGTGTCAAAATGTGTGCATTGATGCATGTGTTACATGCGATCGTGTGAGGGGCAGACGAATCAAGAGAGATGGTTTTTGTGTTACAGATGCTCCTCTCTCTCTCTCACACACACACACAAGTACAAATAGAAGACCGTTCTCTCATGTATACACAACGTATCGGCGTCTGTCTATGTCTCACTCATGCATGATCATTTGCACATTCACACCTCTCTATGTCTCTATCACACGCACACCATCTCCACATTGCCCTTCCGCCACAACACACATATGGACACATACACACGTTCCCTCTCAGTCACACACACAAAATCAGTATTAAAAAAACTAGGGCGCACCTAAAACATCCAAATCCAAATAAACACAAACTAGAGTTAAATTCAAATATATGGAAATATTGTAGCGTCAAGAACTTTTCCAGGAAAAAAAGTTGAGTGATATCCAGGGATTGTTTTCACACACACAAAAAGGTTCGGTGGGTGTCCTTCGAGCGCGACACGGTGACGCACCGTTCGATCGACAGCGCGGCCGCAGTTCATGCACTTGCACATGATTCCGTATCGTGGTTGTGGTAACTAATATAAGCGCTGCCTCAGTCTAATGTTTACGTGTACTAGTATGGTTTTCTTTTAAGTTTGACCAACCCTATATAAAACTAAACTAGCTCCCATACGCACACTCATGAATATGTTGCCGCCGCTGTTGCGCATGCCGGCGCCCGCCTGCTCCGGCCAACCATTTCTCGCAGCATCACCGCCGTGTCGCCGCCATCCCTGTACCATGAAGCCGAAGGCTCGCCCGCTCACGTCATCTGCAGTCCCTCCTCGCGATGCCGCCGCGCTGCCAAGCACGCGAGCAGCTGGTGGAGCCGCGTCTATGCACGCAACGTATGAAGAGGAGGACGAGCGCGTGCTCCAGCACGCCGGCGAGGAGGAACTAGCGTGTCATTGTCGTCTCCGCCTGCGTGGAGGAGGCACGCATGGTGACTGTCGCGGCGGAAGCCGGTCGCGCCAGCGCCGAGCCCGCAAACCAGGTGCGGACGCGGAATCTACCTTCGAGACCTTGAATGCCACGTGGATCCTACAATATGAAGGAGAAATTTGGGTCAGTCGACTCTTGTGAGCCGTTGGATGCAACATGGATGGCTAGAATGGCTCTTCAACCTCCAAAATTGATGCACTGTTCATCTTCCTAGCCCGCCACACGCCTCACTGCCTGCCGCCACCGCCCCGCCCTCCCCTGAACTGCCTACCACCGCCACGCTCCCACACACCCCCGCCATCCGTTTAACCCCGGGCACGATCCATTTTTTCCAGCGAACTGCATTCCACACCCAACACTCATAAGATAGATCATGGGCACCCTGCCACCCTAATATAGATACTGGGGTAGCTTCTCTGCCGTCTTCTTCCTTCGCTCTGTCGAACTTCTTTCACAAATAGAGTGACCCAAATTATACTACTAGTACGAACGTATTAAGTACAGTAGGAACACGAAGATACGAGCAGTAGTACCAACTACAAGAAGAACAGTAGTAAGACATACTAGTAGTACTGTACGTACTAAAGAGTTCAAATAACGAGAAAGAGCATAAACATAGTTCTGTTGGGGGCTCAGCACAACACACCCTTGAAATAAAACTAAGCATCTAGTCCGTTTGGCACTGTAGTAGAACCAGCATAAGCGACCGCACTGCCACCTTACTCGGAGTTCGATTCCACGTCCTTGACTTTGTCCTCGTCCCTCTTCCTCTTCGCCACCGCTTCTTTGCTTGAACTAGATAGTGGGCTCTGCTTCTTCATCCAACCCTTGTAGATATTTAAACAAAGGTAGGCATCCATTGTTGCGTACAGGATGCGATCTTCATCTATTGTCTTCGACTCCCATGCATGATGAAACTCGTGGTGAGGTTTCTTCAGTTTAGCGAACGAAGGATCAATCATGGCTGCTGCCAGGGTCAGCATTGAAGGCTGAGAGGAGGACACCAGGCTTGCCTTCTGGAGATCGAAGGGCTGGCCTACAATGAGGCCTATACAACCCGGGATATCCCTGTCATTCCTAAAGTCTAGAGTAACAATTTTCACTCTTTCGTCCTTTAGGAAGTTCTTTAAATCCTGGCACTCAACGTCGGCATGGCATATGTGGTAGACCAAGCACACGTTATGTACGCAAACCTGGATCACAGTGAGCTTCTTCTTCTTTGCCTCCTTTAGAATCTCTCGCTTTCCAGGACTGTGGTGTACTCAACATTGAAGGAAATATGCCCTAGAGGAAATAATAAAGTTGTTATTTATATTTCCTTATATCGTGATAAATGTTTATTATTCACGCTAGAATGGTATCAACCGGAAACTTAGTACATGTGTGAATACATAGACAAACAGAGTGTCACTAGTATGCCTCTACTTGACTAGCTCGTTAATCAAAGATGGTTAAGTTTCCTAGCCATGGACAAAGAGTTGTCATTTGATAAGCGGGATCACATCATTAGAGAATGATGTGATTGACTTGACCCATCCATTAGCTTAGCACAATGATCATTACAGTTTCATTGCTACTGCTTTCTTCATGACTTATACATGTTCCTGAGACTATGAGATTATGCAACTCCCGAATACTGGAGAAACACCTTGTGTGCTATCAAACGTCACAATGTAACTGGGTGATTACAAAGATGCTCTATAGGTGTCTCCGATGGTGTTTGTTGAGTTGGCATAGATCAAGATTAGGATTTGTCACTCCGAGTATCGGAGAGGTATCTTTGGGCCCTCTCGGTAATGCACATCACTATAAGCCTTGCAAGCAATGTGACTAATGAGTTAGTTATGGGATGATGCATTATGGAACGAGTAAAGAGACTTGCCGGTAACGAGATTTAACTAGGTATTGAGATACCGACGATCGAATCTCGGGCAAGTAACATACCGATGACAAAGGGAACAACGTATATCGTTATGCGGTTTGACCGATAAAGATCTTCGTAGAATATGTATGAACCAATATGAGCATCCAGGTTCCGCTATTGGTTATTGATGGGAGATGAGTCTCAGTCATGTCTACATAGTTCTCGAACCCGTAGGGTCCGCATGCTTAACATTCTGTGACGATTTGTATTATGAGTTATGTGATTTGAAGACCGAAGTTTGTTTGGAGCCCCGGATGAGATCGGGGACATGACGAGGAGTCTTGAAATGGTCGAGACGTAAAGATCGATATATTGTAAGGCTATATTCGGACATCGGAAATGTTCCGGGTGATTTGGGTATTTTTTGGAGTACCGGAGAGTTACGAGAATTCGTATTGGGTCTTAATGGGCCATACAGGAAAGGAGAGAAAGGCCTCAAGGGTGGCCGCGCCCCTTCCCCATGGACTGGCCCGAATTGGACTAGGGAAAGGGGGCGCCCCTTCCTTCCTTCTCCTTCTCCCTTCCCTTTTTCCTATTCCATGTGGGAGGTGGAATCCTACTAGGAATAGGGAGTCCTAGTAGGACTCCACACTTTGGGCGTGCCCTATGAGGGCCGGCCTCCTCCTCCCTCCATCCTTTATATATGTGGCCAGGGGTTACCCCATAGACACACAAGTTGATCATTGATCCCTTAGCCATGTGCGGTGCCCCCCTCCACCATAATCTACCTCGGTCATATCATCGTAGTGCTTAGGCGAAGCCCTGCGACGGTAGCATCATCATCATCACCGTCATCACACCGTCGTGGTGACTAAGCTCTCCCTCGACACTCAGCTGGATCGAGAGTTCGTGGGACGTCACCGAGATGAATGTGTGCAGATCGCGACAGTGCCGTACTTTCGGTACTAGGATCGGTCGATCGTGACGACGTACGACTACATCAACCGCGTTGTCATAATGCTTCCGCTTACGGTCTACGAGGGTACGTGGACAACACTCTTCCCCTCTCGTTGCTATGCATCACCATGATCTTGCGTGTGCGTAGGAAATCTTTTGAAATTACTATGTTCCCCAACAAACATCTAGCCCAGCGACCCACTCATCCTTTGAGTTTTCGAACATGCTTCTGAAGCGAGCAAGGCATCCTTTCACCTTCGTAGATCCACGGGTGTAGATGATGATGAACTCATCGTCGCTGATGGCTCTAACCTGGTACTCAGCGGCGACCATGGAGATTTGGGAGGCCATGGATTTTGGAGGAGGGTTGGGAGAAGTTGAACTGGTGTAATGTGAAAGGACGGGGCGACTGGGAGCGAACTATTGTAAGGTAGAAGACGGGGACGAGTAGGGCGTGCGAACGGCGTGGGGTTGTTGGCTTGCCCGGTGGATAAACGACTGCAAGCCCCCAAAGAGTTCTCAAGTCTTATGTGGCCTGACGGTATAGCTTCTACTAGACTCATATCGTAGGCCTGACGGTATAGCTTCTGCCTGTTTGCATGCCATGCCGGCGCGTGGATGTAACTTCACTTAATTGCCTCAACCATCGTGCCTCCCATGACCTTCGCCTCCTTCGTGCGGTCGCACCCTTTAAGACTTCGACCGGCTATAAATGAGCAATTTTTTTGCCTACTCCGCATGCATGATACTCCCCCTAGTCCTTTTTACTTCCGTCAACCGTTTGCAAAGTTTTTGACCAAATTTATACTAAAAATACCAATATCTACAATACTGATTATAATGAGTATAGAAACTATGTTTTATAATGAGTATAAAAATATTGATTTGACATTGTGAATGTTGATGTACATTTTTCTATAAGTTTGGTCAAAGTAGAGGTATATTGACTTCAAACAAAACTTAAATGCACAATGCAGACTAGTTCCTCCGTCCAGGTGCGTGCCATGTTCTATGCATCAGTTTACACAATTTTTTTAGAAAAACGAGAGTACTTATTAAGTACTTTTTTGCAAACTACAGAATTAATTCCACCATTCATCATCTACCTTGGTTGAAGAGATTTTCAAATTAAGCCCTATAAACCGGAAAGGAGGGAGAGTGGCGGAGCTAGCGACAAATGACTGAGGGGGCCATGGCGTGTGTGGAGGGCTGGTTTCCTCACAAACTATATTTCTCTGAATATGTGACACCCAAACTCAGAATTTCTTCACAAAAAAATCGAAGAGCTGGGGGGCCATGGCCCCTGCAGTAATACACATAGCTCCGCCAATGGAGTACCACATTACCACCACTATGGTCATCCTTAATCATCGCATGCAATAATTTAGTGCACCTTGAAATCTAAATGCCTGCTTGACTCTCCTTCTCCCTCCAGCAGGCCCACCACTCCACCCCGTGTGGAATAAATGTGCATGCATGACTCTCCTCCCCTGCGCTCGTCCAATCCGTTGTGACCAGCAATATTTCCACCCCTTCCCTCACCCGTAATTTACTCCAACAAATATGCCCACGTAGCTGCCTCAGTTACTTAACTATAGGTGCATTGGGTCACTAACATGTGGGCCCAACAGGCATCTGGCCCACATGTCAGTGACTCAACTGGACCTGCAGTTCAACCAGTGGAGCTTAGTCCATATATTACGTAGGTGTGCCGTTGCTTGCTATAAATACTGCACCTCCCACGACATTCGAGAGAATGCTCACGTTCATCGCTATCTCCTCCCCCTCCCTCTCACGTCAACCACCATGGCATCCCCCCTCCCAAGTCCTAGGTGCCCCCCGCTGCACTGCGTGGACGGTCACGCGCCGCCGTTCTATTCCTCTCCGGCACTAGTCGAGGAGGACGCGCCACCGTTCCGTTCCTTGCCACCACTAGTCGAGGAGGACGCGTCGGCATTCCACTCCTCTTCGTGACGCATCGAGGTGGATGCGTCGGCGTTCCCAGTCTCACCAGCATGCGCGTCGGAGGACGCGTCGGCACCCCGCTATGAGGAGAACGCCATGCCGCCCGCCGAGCCCACCAGCCTTGAGGAGCTTTGGAAAGAAATGGATGTCACCTTGTGGGAGGCTTTGCCTCCGGCAGAGCGCGCCAAAATAGAGGCAGAGAAGAAGGCCGAGGAAGAGAAGCGCGCCATGGGGCAAGCTGCCTGGCAGGCCTATGCCGCGTCCGAGAGAATCAGGTAATTGGCTCTTTGGCAGAAGGCTCGTGCGAGGGCCGTGAGGGTGGCGGAGGACGCCCGTGCCAAAGCCCTGATTGCAGTCGGGCCCAAGCGCCTCATCTACGCTTGCCAGTACGTGGACCGGGTGCATGCTTCCAGCGAGGAGGAGTACCTGTTGGCGCCGGATCACCACACCGGTGAGATCGCGCTCGCCCGTCGGCAAGCCGCCAATCAGCATCTCACGAGTTGCGTGGCTGAGCAAGAGGCGTTGTGTCAGCGCACTCGGAAACGGCTGCGCACCAGGGCACTCATGGAGCGCCGCAAGCACTCCTGCGAGCGCCATGGCTTTTATTAGGAATATAATTTTGTTTTGTAAGGCGATCCCATTAGTTTTGGGACGCAAATGATAAATCCCGAACGTTCGGGAATTATTAGCGTCCTTAATTAAGTATGTAAAAGAAAAGGTTTGGAAACCTTGTGTATCCGTACGCATTTTGTAAGTACGTGCATATGTCACATGCACTAACATTTTACCAGTTAAATCTTTGGTCAAAATTTAGCACAAATTACAATCGTGACGAATAAACCAGGACGGGGGTACTAGTAGTAGTTTAGAAGCCCAAATAAATGAGTGGGGCGCCTTAATGTTACTCTCCACTATGACTAGTCTTATGGGAAAAGCTGGGCAAGAGACGGCTTATTTTTTAAGCCGCCAAAAGAACTGGCCCTAGGAGTGGTAGCTAGGGATACTAGGAGTAGTAGCTAGGGATCGAGTGTATGAGATGAACCGGAGAAAGTAAATGCAGAGAGATGAAATGCAAAAAAGATGGAGGGATGTGATGGTTGCTTGTCCGTTTATTTTACCAGGCCACTTATTACTGGGAGTGGTTGGGTTTTGTGATATGACGGCTTTACTGCCGCGCCATGAGCAGGGTGAGACTCGCATGCAGTGCCGCCCTATACACTAGTACTACATTGGTCGTGGTTTATTAGTCCCCCATTGAATTTAACTGAAGATTTAACTGACAAAATGTTAGTAAATGTCAACAAAAACTATATCGTTGGATTCGTATTTGAACATAGTTTTCAATGATATAATTTTAGGTGACATGCATCAGCATTTATCGTACTATATATAATGTTAGTTCAATTTTTGGTCGTACTAATCTATAGTAAGGTGCCCGTGCGTTGCACGGAACAGTGAAATGCATTGACCGGGGAGTTTTTTTATTTTGACAAAGGATGTGGGGGTCATCTCATGTGTAACGGGTATCGATAGGTTTCTTTGGATATTATTTCATCTCTAGAGCTCACAAACATCTGGGTGAAATAGATAAAAAAGTATCTTTTGCAAACAAAAGTGTTCAACTGTTCAACTTGCATCCACAACTTGTGAAGAAATAACACTTATTGTGCTTTGCAAGAAATGATCTTTAAGAATTAGTTTTTGAGTATCGATTGATACACATGTTGGCTACGGATGACATGGCACTTTCATATAGTCAACACTTGGCTATACTATTAAGTATTAACCATGCCCTTATACACCTAGACGGAGGGATTAAATCAGAATGACTTGGAAGGGGGCAGAGGAGATGTAAGAAATGGTTCATCATAAGTCGTTCACCAGTACTGTAGTAAAAATTTCATACATGGAAGATTCTAGACTAAACCATAAATGGATACACTTTTATTCATGCGCGATACTCCAATAAAGCAAGATCATGCATGGAAGTCTCCACATGCTTAGACAACGGATTAGATTGAACGAAGACTAATGATCAACATTTAACTTGGTAATGCATATGTCCAGGTGAACCTCCTTGGAGTCCCTGTGCACATAGTTGGGGGTCAAATCATACCATGCGTCTTCCATGTCCACATCGGCGGGAAGGTCCCAGCTTGGCATAGTCCTAGTCAGCTTGACATAGCCAGTGTCGCCGCCCATGTACCTCCAAGTGGTAGTAACAACGAGCACGCACCCGTACAACGGCCTTGTGTCAGTGTCAGCTGTCGGTGTTCTGGGAACAGGAGTCCCTAGACTTGCCTACCTTCGGCCCACGGCGTGGCTAAGCCAGCAGGCCGTACGACACATCTTCACCAACAAAGCATCCAAGACCCTCGCGAGGGTCCAAGCCTCGTGAGGCGGACGATGCAAGACCTCCTCTGGAGTAGCCTAGCCAAGCAACCTCACGAGGAGCAGAGATATCAAGGCGGGGAAAACGTCACGAGGCCCTCGTGACGTGAGCCATGACGCATGACACCAGGCGGGCGCCAGCGCGCGCAGCGTCCTTGTTTCCTCTTTGGTGATAAGGAGGCCAGAGCAGGCGAAGAGTACCGAGGCATTAGGCAAAGGTTGCTATATTGGTGCAACGAGACCAAGGCCAGGAGGACGACAAGACGGAGGTCATCGTGGAGCCCAAGACGGCGTCACCGCCAGAGCCTTTCGCAGGCGAAGACCACTTTTGTCAGGATAGTTTGTACTAGCTGTCCCCCTTCGAATTTGCCCGCCGTTGTTGGCTCCCTTCCCGCTCGATATTTGGGAAGAGGACCAGGGCCTATATAAGTAGAGCTAGCCACCATAGTAGCGGGCAGAGGGTGAGCTGATCGCATCTCATCTCACCTTAGCTTGATCCAACCCGATCGAGACCCTACTTACAAGAACACCTCAACCTCAGGAGGCTGTTCTTCCCTTGTACTGTTCATCATCTTCCCTAGAGGCAATCCACCACCACCGCACTGGAGTAGGGTATTACACCACAACGGTGGCCTGAACCAGTATAAACCTTGTGTCTTTCTGTGTTGCGAGTTTGTTGAGTTCGTCCACGAGATCTTATCGAGCTAGGGTGTAGAACTGTAGATTGGTGGGAAGGAAAGACTTCACGCACACCCCACTGTTCGAACCTTAAGGGTTTGCCGGAACCACACATCCGACATTTGGCGCGCTAGGTAGGCGTGCGCCGTAGCTTCCCTTCCATCAGTTCGTCGCTCCGTCGCTCCGTCGTCTCCATGGCGGACGCTCGCCGTGCTCGAGCTGAGCGTCGAGCTGCCCTCGCCGCCCGCGTCGCTCAGACGGCTCCCGTCGGCGGGCCACATCGTCGTTCTCCGTCTCCCGCCGCCAATACTTCCACTGGCCCGGCGAGGAACGAGCAGCAGGCGTCCTTGCTGCATCCTTCAGTGCGGCAGGACGGCCGCACCGCCACTCCATCGCTGACCCCCGCCGGTTCTTCGTCTCACACGCACCGCGCTCCCATGGAGGCACGGGCCGCGCTCCTCGTGGAGAACGAGCTCCTGTGCTACCGCCCCGTCGACGGCCTCTACGAGGAGTGGCTCGACCGCGTCGCCGAGCTCGTCCGTGCCCAAGGGGCTCTCCGGCGCCGTCCCACTCTCTGCCTCCCCCTCAACCAGCCGCGGGCGACGGGGCTCATGGCGTGCCTCCACCACCTCATCCCCAAGACGGCGCCTTGGCACCAAGGCGCGCGGCTCCGCGGCGTGATCCGCCCCGTCCGGTGCCCGCGCGCGAAGAGAGAAGCTGCCAAGAAATTCCGCGGCTGCGAGAAGCTGCGCCTGCGCTCCCCGCGCCACCTTGTCAAGACCGCGCACCGCCCGCAGCAGTGCAGCGCGGACCTCGTCAAGACCAAGCTCCACCTCCGAAGCGGGCCCCGGCAACCATGGCTGGCTGGCGCGCCTTCACCCCAGAGCTGTGTAGCATCGCCTAGCCGGGCATGTTCAAGCCGGATCTGCCTCCTCGCTACGACAGTACCGCCGACCCCGCGGAGTTCCTGCAGCTCTATGAGCTGAGCATCGAAGTGGCCAACGGCGATGAAAAGGTCACGACGAGCTGGTTTCCCATGTCTCTCAAGGATGGAGCTCGCTCCTGTCTCCTGAACCTGCAGCACGGCTTGATGTCCTCCTGGGACAAGATGCGCGACCGCTTCAT
>NC_053028.1:439817814-439856126 GCF_003073215.2 Triticum urartu | reverse complement strand
AGGAAATAAAAAGAAACAAAGAGATCATTTGGATATTATGAAGAGTAATGGGCTCACATAGAAAGAGTATGATGATTAAAAGTTGTTGAGAGTTGACAAACATAGTTTTGGTCATCGTTACAATTAATAGGAAGTAATAAAGAAAGAGAGGTCTTCACATATACATATACTATCTTGGACATCTTTTATGATTGTGAGCACTCATTAAAATATGACATGCTAAAGAGTTGACGTTGGACAAGGAAGACAACGTAATGGATTATGTTTTCTTACATCTGAGATAAATTATATTGTCATGGATCATCCAACATGATTGAGCTTGCCTTTCTTCCTCATGCTAGCCAAATTCTTTGCACCAAGTAGAGATACTACTTGTCCTTCCAAATATCCCTAAAACCAGTTTTGCCATGATAGTCCACCATACCTACCTATGGATTGAGTAAGATCCTCCAAGTAAGTTGTCATCGGTGCAAGCAATAAAAAATGCTCTCTAAATATGTATGACTTATTAGTGTGGGAGAAAATAAGCTTTATATGATTGTGTGATATGGAAGAAATAAAAGCGACAGACTGCATAATAAAGGTCCATATCACAAGTGGCAATATAAAGTGACGTTCTTTCGCATTAAGATTTTTGTGCATCCAACCATAAAAGCACATGACAACCTCTGCTTCCCTCTGCGAAGGGCCTATCTTTTACCTTTATCTACAAGGTTTACATAAAGAGGGAGAATGCCGGCAGCTGGGATTCTCGGATGGAAAAGGAGCAAATATTAGAGACCTATTCTGCACAGCTCCAAAAGTCTTGAAACTTCATGGAAGACATTTTCAGAATATATAATAAATACTGAGCACAAGAAGTTCACCAGGGGGGCCACACCCTGCCCACGAGGGTGGGGGGCGCGCCCCCTACCTCGTGGGCCCCCTGGTGGCCCACCGATGGCCATCTGCTGCTATATGGAGTCTTTCAATGAGGAAAAAATCATGACCCATCTTCCCGGACGAGACTCCGCCGCCACGAGGCGAAACCTTGGCAGAACCAATCTAGGGCTTTGGCAGAGTTGTTCTGCCGGGGAAACCTCCCTCCGGGAGGGGGAAATCATCGCCATCGCCATCACCAACGCTCCTCTCATTGGGAGAGGGCAATCTCCATCAAAATCTTCACCAGCACCATCTCCTCTGAAAACCCTAGTTCATCTCTTGTATCCAATTCTTGTCTCCAAGTCCGGGATTGGTACCTGTGCGTTGCTAGTAGTGTTAATTACTCCTTGTACTTGATGCTAGTTGGTTTATTTGGTGGAAGATCATATGTTCAGATCCTTTATGCATATTAATATCCCTCTGATTATGAACATGAATATGCTTTGTGAGTAGTTACGTTTGTTCCTGAGGACATGGGAGAAGTCTTGCTATTAGTAGTCATGTGAATTTGGTATTCATTTGATATTTTGATGAGATGTATGTCGTCTCTCCTCTAGTGGTGTTATGTGAACGTCGACTACATGACACTTCACCATTATTTGGGCCTAGAGGAAGGCATTAGGAAGTAATAAGTAGATGATGGGTTGCTAGAGTGACAGAAGCTTAAACCCTAGTGTATGCGTTGCTTCGTAAGGGGCTGATTTGGATCCATATGTTTCATGGTATGGTTAGGTTTACCTTAATACTTTTGTTGTAGTTGCGGATGCTTGCAATAGAGGTTAATCATAAGTGGGATGCTTGTCCAAGTAAGGACAGTACCCAAGCACCGGTCCACCCACATACCAAATTATCAAAGTACCGAATGCGAATCATATGAACGTGATGAAGCCTAGCTTGACGATATTCCCATGTGTCCTCGGGAGCGCTTTACATCATATAAGAGTTTGTCCAGGCTTGTCCTTTGCTACAAAAAGGATTGGGCCACCTTGCTGCACTTTATTTACTTTTGTTACTTGTTACTCATTACAAATTATCCTATCACAAAACTATCTGTTACCTATTGTTTTAGTGCTTGCAGAGAATACCTTGCTGAAAACCGCTTATCATTTCCTTCTGCTCCTCGTTGGGTTCGACACTCTTACTTATCGAAAGGACTATGATAGATCCCCTATACTTGTGGGTCATCAAAGCTCCATCTTGGGTGCAACCCATCAAAGCTCCATCTTGCTGTTCTGCCGAGAGCTACCAGCCGACGTGATCTTGGCCCGGCAAGTGCAACGCCGGGCGGCAGCATATACGATAGTTAATAGAGAGCTCGTCAGGCGCAACGTGACTGGTGTCTTCCAGCGCTGTGTGAAGCCGCAGAAGGGCATTGCTATTCCCAGGGATATTCATCAAGGCGAATGTGGCCACCATGTCGCCTCCAGAGCCCTCGTCGCCAAAGCTTTCCGCCATGGCTTTTTTTGGCCGACTGCTTTGGACGACGCCAAGGAGTTGGTCCAGAAGTGCAAGGGGTGCCGATGCATTAGCTCCAAGAAGCACCTGCCGGCTCCTGCACTCAAGACCATCCCCCTCACTTGGCCATTTGCTGTGTGGGGGTTGGACATGGTGGGCCTATTCAAGAAAGCACGCGGCGGCATGACCCCATCTGCTGGTTGTTGTGGACAAGTTCACAAAGTGGATTAAGGCGAAGCCAATCAAGAAGTTGTATGGTCCGACTGCTGTCACCTTCATTGCGGATATCACCGTACGGTATGGCATCCGGCACAGCATCATCACCGACAACGACACAAACTTTGCCAAAGGCGCCTTGGCCCGTTTCTGCGCGACTCAGGGCATCTGACTGGACCTAGCGTCCATTTCCCATCCGCAGTCAAATGGCCAGGTGGAGCGAGCAAATGACATCATCCTATCCGACATCAAGCCTCGGCTGGTCGAGCCGCTGGAACGCTCGGCCGACTGCTGGATCGAGGAGCTGCCGGCCGTCCTTTGGAGTCTCCGGACCACGCCAAATCGAGCAAACGGCTTCACACCCTTCTTCCTCGTGTACGAGGCTGAGGCTGTCATCCCAACTGACATCGAGTTTGGTTCGCCTCGCGTCACTATGTACATGGAGATGGAAGCCAAGGAGGCGCGAGAAGATGACATCGATCTGCTGGAAGAGGCCCGGCTGCTAGCCCTCAGCCGGTCCGCCATCTACCAGCAGAGCCTACGCCACTACCACAGTAGGAAGGTCAAGCCGCGTGCTTTTCGTGAGGGCGACCTTGTGCTCCGGCTGATCCAGCGGACAGCCGGCCAGCACAAGCTCTCGGCTCCCTGAGAGGGGCCTTTCATTATCGGCAAGGCCCTGGGCAACGACTCCTACTACCTCACAAAAGCCCAGGGCACACAAGAGGGACAACACCGGCTAAGATACAAAGTGTCCATGGAACATGAATATTCTCCGCTCGTTTTACAATTGATGTAGTCTATGTACCACGCTATCTTTTGTACTAGCAAGGACAACAGGTCCCCCGAAGCACACTCGGGGGATACCTTTTTATCTACATGATAAGCTTCGCCTATGAATGTGTTACGTCATTCTTTCGCCCTGTCTGGGTCCGGTCAGCCGGCCCTGGGGCTCGCCACCTTGACCTAAGTTGATACCACCCGAAGTCAGCTAAGTAGTGTGCCAATGCCAAAGCCCTCTCTTCGCCTCAACTACAGCTCACAGCACGACTGTCGGCTAGCAAGAGCTAAAGGCCGGAAACACTGTCCACACGAAAAATGACTAAGAACGCCAATACCGGCCAAGCTGGCTCCTCGCCTTACCCGTCCGGCTGCCCAGCAGCCAGCTGGTCGGCTTGTCACTCGCCTAGATACGCTTTAGGCGGCTGAAGTAACTTGCCTATTCTAAATGGCCAAGTCCCTAACCCGGCCACGGACTGCAGCGCGGCTGCCTGGCTGGCAGGGCGGCAGCCAAAGGAAAACGACAAAGGAAAAAGCCAATAAAAGCAAAGTTAAAACCGAGCGAGAACCCGACAAAGTACACAAGCATGTAAAAACAGAATTATTTACATTGCAAAGGCCCAAGGCCAGCATTCATCAGAGTTTAATACACCCCCAGTGGGTGGAACTCCGCATGATTAACTTGTTTCTAAGTACAAGAGAGAGAAATTTAAGAAGATAAAAAGGCCGCCTAGGCCGAAGGTGCGGCAGGCTGCTCGGATAGGTCGGCGGTGGCTGAGGCACCGGCTGGTGGGGCTTCTGGCTAGCAGGTCTCTCCTGGTGGGCGGCGGCTGACATGGTCTCCCACGGCTCGCTGGCCGAGGCCAGGTCAGGTTGAGTCCGGCTGGTCGCTCCGCCGTCTCGTGCGACGTCATCGCCTTCGTTGTCCCTGCTCTCCTCATACCTTCATCGCCGAAGGCGATCTCCTCCATCGGGCCCTCCCCCTCGTCCGGGTTCATCCCAAACCCGGATGGCGGAACCTCAGTGCCGTCTTCTGCCCGCTCCAAGATGAAGACGCCGACGTCAACATAGTCGGCAAGGACTACCGCGTGCTTGACGATCTCCTCGCACTCTGCCTCCATCTCCGGCCCGGCTTCCTGGCGAAAAGTGGCCAGCTGAGCCAAACGCACGCCTGGGTATGACGCCTTGATGAACTCCAACGTTGCCCTGGCGCCTGCCTGTGCCGCGGCACCTTTCCAAGCCTCGAGACGCTCGGCCTCCACTTCCAACCAGTCGGTGGTCCAACTACGAGTTCGGGGCACCTGCACATTCGGCCACAGTCCCTCCAACACCTGGGACCCGGCGCGCTGAAAGCGGTGGAGCAGTTGGCGGACCTGCGCCAGGCGGAGCTAGACGGCCCGGAACTGCTCGCCCTGAGTCCGAGGCCTGTCCGGCACAATCTCCTCGCCTACCCTCCTCAGCTCCTCGCACCGTGCCTGATCGCCTGGCCGATGGCGTCGGTGTGGTCCGGGAAGAATCTGCGCAAAAAGAAGACAAAGGGATAAGAGGCCGGCTTCCAGCAACAACCGACACCTCCAAGCAAGAAAGAAAACTTAACTTCGAGCATGCCCTCGATCACCTTGTAGCCGTCCAACAACAGCTTCTCCCTCTTGGCCCAGTTCGAACCTGAGTCTCGAACTCGGCCTTGAGGAGCGCCTCCCATCCTTCAGTTGCCGAACTTGCTCCTTGTGCCGGGCCACCTGGTCCTCCAGCTCCTTATCAAACCAATCGCTCTCTGCAGCCGCCTGGCTGCTCTCCTGCTCCTTAACCTGGAGCTGGCTGTCGAGCTCGCACACACGTGCCCGCAGCTGGGCGGCAACCTCTGCGGAAACAAGAAAGAAACATCAACATCAACAAAGATAAGAAGTCGCCGAAAGATCCGACACGGCTCTTGTTTAGCTTAGTAGTTTGGTTGGCGAGCTGCTGGTTCTGGGAGTTGTAGGCGGCCGCGCGCAGGTTGTGGTAGTCTTGCAGCAAGAGCAACACTTCACTATTTAGAAACATGCCTTGAAGTTCCAAATCGCCTGCTCAGCAGCTGAATTGGAAGTCGGGGGCTACACCTAGTGGGTGCGCTGGCACGCCCCCACTGAAGATCGCAAAAAAAGCAAACTCAAGTGCATACGCGGATAGTTGTCTGCATCGCCACCATCTCGTTCCTCGCCTACAGGAGGGTGACGCTATGGGTGTTGAACTTGTCAAGGATGTCCTGCACCACAAGGTTCAGGGCGGCTAGGCCGGCTCCTGGCGTCCAACTAGGTGGAGCGGAGCTTGTGGCCTCAGTGTCGGCCACCTGTAAGCTTGCGGCCTCGACACTTGCCGGCCTCAGCGCAGAAGCCACCCACGCTGGGCGCATGCGCGTGGAAGCGCGGGTCATCATGGCCCAGCTCACCACCAGCTCGGCGCTGGATGGCGGCACCTCCAGCCCTTCGGGCTGGCTACCACCTCACTCGCCAGCATCCGGCGTGCGCGGAGCCACCTCCACCTCTAGGACGATGGGGTCGGTCCCCTCCCACTCCGAGGCCGTCTGGTCAACTCCTGCTGCTCCAGTCGACGCTTGGTCCTCCACCTTCGGTGGCTCCAACTGCCGCAAGTCGGTGGCCTCCGGAACCACGCCATGGGCCGGGGGTACCGCGCCCTTGGTGTCGGCCTCCGCCTGCGGAGCAGTCGCCGCCTCAGCTTCTAGTCGCGCCGCGGCCTCCCGCTCCTCCCGCGCTTCTCGCACATTCCTCTCCGTCGCCTCCCGAAGGGGGCAGTAGGATCCACGCGGCGGGCCTCCTCAGAGCCGCTTCCTGTCTCGATCAGCGAGGCGGACGGAACCCGTGACATGGAAAGGGGATCCCTGCGTGGCAAGGCAAGCAACGATAAAAAGTTTGCAAGAAAGAATCAAGCACAAATAAGAAAACAAACAAGCCAAGAGCAGTCAGAGCGCTGACACAGACACCATAGGACGATCCTTTGGGAGCCTCCCAATGGCGGCCGTCTTCGCAGCCTCTTGCCACTTGGTCGCGGCGGCCGTCAACTTGGCCTTCTTGGTTGGCCTGCTGATGAACATCCCCCCCTCGGCGCGGCGCTTAGACGTGTCGTGTGCTCCAGTCAGCGCCCCACCTATCGGCCGTGTCGTCGAGGAGCCGACACCTGTCCTATCAGCGCCTTCAGGGCGGCGTTGCCCATCGCCGTCCTCGTCATCATCCGGCTAGTCCCGGACGTCGCCCCCTGCGCCGCCTCCTGCATCCCGCTTGCTCCAGCGCCGCCTCCCCCAACGGCGTTGTCTTCCTCCAACGCGGCCGTCCCCATCTCGGTTCGCGCACATCGCTCACCATCTGGTCTGCCATCCATTTGTGGCCAGGATCCGGCGCGGCTACTGTTGCCTGGCCAGCGAAGCGCTGCGCCATGTTCGGGTGGTCAGGGCGGATGAAGAGCACAACATGAGCAAAGAAAGGGGACCGGATACTAACCGCAGGCGGCGGGTTGGCGCGTTTGTACTGTGGTTTGCCGAAGCTCCAGACAGTCTCACTCAGCTAGCTGTTGGAGAAGTAAGTAACTTGCCGGACCACCTTGACAGTCGACAGCTCCTTCGTCGACATCCAGCAGGGGTCCCGACGGCCGCTCATGTCACAGATCGGATGCGGCCGAAATTGAAGGGCGACACTCGGAAGTAGACGAGGCGGCCAGCAGGTCCGCCGGCTAGAGCCCCTCCGACCCCATCATCTTCTGAAGCCGGTCAAGGGCATTGGTGATGGCAGCCGATAACGGTTTGGGCTGCTGCCCCTAGTTGAGCCACGGCTCAGGCGGCGGGCCAGGTGCAAAGGCCGGCAGGTTAACGTGGTCACAGGTTGAGTGGAGGTTGTGGACATAGAATTATGACTTCTGCCACAACTTCCACGACTCGTGCAAGATGACGGGGGGAAATCGGGTCCCGACGCCTGTGCGCCGCACGGTGACGCAAGCGCCGCATTGGGCTGGCTCACCCTTGGCCGCGGTGCCGAGCTTATGGTAGAAGAACCTACCCCACAACTTGAGTGTGGGCAGGATGCCGAGGTAGCCTTCGCAGAAAGTGACGAAGGCAGAGAGGAGGACCACCATGTTGGGTGTGAGGTGCTGAGGTTGAAGGCTGTAGAAGTCGAGGAACTCGCGGAAGAAGCCGCTCGCCGGCAAGCCAAAGCCACGGAGGAAGTGGCTGCGGAAGACGACGTACTCACCGGCCCGTAGCGCCGGCGAGATCTCCTGCACGTCCGGAAGCCGCGTCCCCACGCACGCCTCATTGGGCATCCGCCGCGTCACACAGAGGAACTCGACGTGCCCATCATGGAAATTCAAGTCGTCCCACTCGCCTCGCGCCATGGTTCGTGGTGACCTGGTGGCGGCGCGGCGAGGTTCGGTGGCGGCGAGTCTGCGGTGGAACGGCGAGGCTAGGCGACGACGAGCTGCGACGGTGCTTCGGTGGCAGGCGGCGCGGCAGTGCAGCAGCAACAAGGAGCATAAGGAGGAAGAAGATAGAGAGAGGAGGGGTGTGTGCGTTTGGCCACAACCCCTCATGGGGGCGTGAGGATTAACTACGCCCACACCCCGCACGTCCCCGCATATCCCTTGCCATCAAGGTGCACAATCATTATGCCTGGGAAGGGCAACCGCCCACCTCAGTCGCAGAGGATCTGCGTGCATGCCATGGCCCAGTAATGGTGGGCCCGGGCCTGCGGCGACGTCCCGTCGCGCGCGTGGGCCGGCAGGGCAGCTTAGCCTGCTGGCTCCGTGTGGCAAGAGAGCAACGGGCGGCAGGCGCGCCACCCAGCGGCATCATTCCAGTGCCTGCCATGACGATTCAAAATCACCAGGCGGCGGGCCCTGCCTTGGTTGGCTCCTGGTCGGGGTGAAGATACCCCGAACAAGCCCCTCAAAGGATTATGTACCATAGTAACAAGTAACAATAAATTTTAGCACACTATATAAATGTTTCCTTACCAAATTCCACCTACCAAAGGCGCTTCACTCCCTGACAACGGTACCAGAAAAGAGTCTTGATGACCCACAAGTGTAGGGGATCTATCGTAGCCTTTTTGATAAGTAAGAGTGTCAAACCCAACGAGGAGCAGAAGGAAATGATAAGCGGTTTTCAGCAAGGTATTCTCTGCAAGCACTGAAATTATCGGTAACAGATTGTTTTGTGATAGGGTAATTTGTAACGGGTAACAAGTAATAAAAGTAAATAAGGTGCAGCAAGATGGCCCAATCCTTTTTGCAGCAAAGGACAAGCCTAGACAAACTCTTATATAAAGGAAAGCGCTCCCGAGGACACATGGGAATTATCGTCAAGCTAGTTTTCATCACGTTCATATGATTCACGTTCGGTATTTTGATAATTTGATATGTGGGTGGACCGGTGCTTGGGTACTGTCCTTCCTTGGACAAGAATCCAACTTATGATTAACCCCTATTGCAAGCATCTGCAACTACAAAAGAAGTATTAAGATAAACCTAACCATAACATGAAACATATGGATCCAAACCAGCCCCTTACAAAGCAACACATAAACTAGGGTTTAAGCTTCTGTCACTCTAGCAACCCATCATCTACTTATTACTTCCCAATGCGTTCCTCTAGGACCAAACAATGGTGAAGTGTCATGTAGTCGACGTTCACATAACATCACTAGAGGAAAGACAACATACATCTCATCAAAAATCGAACGAATACCAAATTCACATGACTATTTATAGCAAGACTTTTCCCATGTCCTCAGGAACAAACGTAACTACTCAAAAATCATATTCATGTTCATAATCAGAGGGGTATTAATATGCATAATGGATGTGAACATATGATCTTCCACCAAGTAAACCAACTAGCATGAACTACAAGGAGTAATCAACACTACTAGCAACCCACATGTACCAATCTGAGGCTTTGGGACAAAGATTGGATACAAGAGATGAACTAGGGTTTGAGATGAGATGATGCTGGTGAAGATGTTGATGGAGATTGACCCCCTCCCGATGAGAGGATCATTGGTGATGATTTCCCCCTCCCGGAGGGAAGTTTCCCCGGCAGAACAGCTCCGCCGGAGCCCTAGATTGGTTCTGCCAAGGTTCCGCCTCATGGCGGCGGAGTTTCGTCCCGTGAGCTTGCTTATTATTTTTTCCTCGACGAAAGACTCCATATAGCCAAAGATGGGCATCAGAGGGCTGCCAGGGTGCCCACGAGGCAGGGGGCGCGCCCAGGGGGTAGGGCGCGCCCCCACCCTCGTGGATGGTTGGTGCCCCCCCTCTGGTACTTATTTTTCCCAATATTTTTTATATATTCCGAAACTTGCTCCCGTGAAGTTTTAGGACTTTTGGAGTTGTGCAGAATAGGTCTCTAATTATTGCTCCTTTTCCAGCCCAGAATTCCAGCTGCCGACATTCTCCCTCTTCATGTAAACCTTGTAAAATAAGAGAGAATAGGCATAAGTATTGTGACATAATGTGTAATAACAACCCATAATGCAATAAATATTGGTATAAAAGCATGATGGAAAAATGGACGTATCAAGCTTCTATCAACGTCATGACAGCAACCGGTACCAGGGCGATCGGGTTGGGAGGTGGCGGGTCAGAGCCGGCCGCTGCTTGGTGCATTGTTGAAGTCCTCGGGCCGACTGCAGCAGTCCCGGGGCCGGGTTCTTAAGTCCCCGGGCCGGGTTCGGGCACTGCAGCCCCTAGGCTGCTTGCCGAAGTCCCCAGGCTGACTGCTGAAGTCCTCGAGCCGGATCCAACTGCTCCGAGGTCAGCCGACGCGATGATGGACTCTGATTCCGGCGAAGGCTTGGTAGACGGCTTGCGCAGGAACTCGAGGGAGATGCCGGCTGGTATGGCTTGCCGGGTGGAGCCAATTCGCGCCAGGGCGTCGGTTTGCTCGTTGTCGGCCTGTGGCACATGGAGGGACTCACACCCGTCGAAGTGCCCGCTGATCTGCTGGACAAGGAAGCGGTAGCTTGCCATGTGTAGCCATACTCCATCTCATCGCTTGGTCAACACACACTGTAGCCATGCTCCACTTTGTTGGAGTAATTGTGTGTGGACTCCGAGGGGGGAGGGCTGGCTTCTGGAGGCTGGCCCGCCCCGAAGCCACCTTCTAGAGGAGCGCCATCTTCTAGGAGCTCACGGACAGGTAGGGCTCGCCGCCTATGGGCCGTACCGCCCGCCAACCTTGTCGTAGTAATGGAGTGCAGACTCCGAGGGGAGGAGGAGCCGTCTGCTAGGAGCGAGCCTCCCCTGAAGCCACCTTCTAAGGGGGCGCCGCCTTTTGGGAGACGGCCGCTTGGGGCCCAGCCGGCCCAAGGAACTGGCCGCGTGTCCGGAAGATGCGGGGGCCTTTGCTAGCCCTAATGTCTTGAAATGCTAAGGGGTGTGGATGAGGCTACCCGTGGTCAATCTCTACGACAATGGGAGACCCTGGAACCCCAAGTCCACAAGATTACATGTTTCCAGAACATCCCTAAAGGCCCGCATCTGAATTCCATTCCTTGGGGTGGATGACATGTGTTCGAAATACCATAGGGCTTCACTGAAATCCCCTATAACACACCACAGGAGATCGGACTGCACCTTCAGATTTTTATTGTTGACCACATACGGTGACGGTTTTTTGTACGTGGTTCTCCATAAACACAGGTCAAATGCCACATCAGAGCACTAGGAGCCACACGCACATGCGCATCAATGTATCTTTCATTTGAATCCTTGATGTCCACATACATCTGATCACACCAAAATAAGGCAAGACCCCCACTAAGACCAACACTATCAACACCAATGAAACGTCTAAGACCCAATCTTCCCCGAAGACGACGCACTTTTATGAACTTTGCCTAGTCTCACAAAGGAACACAATCTTTGATTTATTAGCTCCACCCAAAGCCACCAAATCTCGAACTGTCGGTTTGTTCCCAACTCCCCATTCCAACTCAAACAATTCATTGCTCCTGACAAGGCATCACATATGGCCCCGTCAAGTTACCAGCGGCCCCTAGGCTAGTTGCCTCCATGTCCACCTGTCCATCCACCACCATGTCCCGCAGATCAGCTGTCATCTCTATTGGTGTTACCTTAAGTCTGCCCTTTCTTTGGTTTGCCACCCTTTTCTTCCCTGCCTTGGTCCATCCTTGGTTCCTCATGTGTATCCTGCCAACCTGCAACCAAAAGATCGCAACCTGCATCTTATATCTACATGGATTTTTCTGTGCCCAACATCACCCGCCGTTCATGTACCGCGCTCCTGCTGTGTTATTGTGGTGCCTGTGAGCCTCCTGCCACCGTCGTCGTGACACGCACAACAGGGCTTTCAATTGCTACATCCTCAGTTCCACTGTCGGACGCCTTCGGGAGGGCGGCGCCCGTAAGGCGAGCCTCTTTTTCGCCCCCATCGTCCTCTGACTTTTCCTTAGCTTCAGCCAACAGGATCGCTATGGGTTGCATGGTCGACCACAACACAGTAGAAAAGTTCACCTTGATCTCTCACGTTGGAAGAAAGGAGCGATCTGGGGGTTCACGATTGTGATGGGGAATTGTAAATCCAGCCGCCCTGTCCAAAGGATTTGTATGAGTACTCTGGGGGGGATTTCTTGATGTAGCAGGTAGGGTATGCTATGTACCCACCTCGGACTCCTCCGTTTGGAGACGCGAGCCACCGCGGACTCGTGGAGTCATTGGCGAGCGAACGGACAGGGCCGCAACGTGGCCATAGGGCAGACAGAGTCCACTTGAGGGAGTCCGGGATTAGGGGTCTCCGGACAGCCGGACTATATCCTTTGGACGGACTGTTGGACTATGAAGATACAAGATTGAAGACTTCGTCTCGTGTCCAGATGGGACTCTACTTGGTGTGGAAGGCAAGCTAGGCAATACGGATATGTATATCTCCTCCTTTGTAACCGACCTTGTGTAACCCTAGCCCCCTCCGGTGTCTATATAAACCGGAGGGTTTTAGTCCGTAGAAAGACAGACAATCATACCGTAGGCTAGCTTCTAGGGTTTAGCCTCTCCGATCTCGTGGTAGATCAACTCTTGTAATACTCATATCATCAAGAATAAATCAAGCAGGACGTAGGGTTTTACCTCCATCAAGAGGGCCTGAACCTGGGTAAAACATTGTGTTCCCTGCCTCCTATTACCATTCGCCTTAGACGCACAGTTCGGGACCCCCTACCCGAGATCTGCCGGTTTTGACACCGACATTGGTGCTTTCATTGAGAGTTCCTCTGTGTCGTCGCCGTTAGGCTTGATGGCCCCTATGATCATCGATAGCGATGTAGTCCAGGGTGAGACTTTTTTCCCCGGACAGATCTTTGTGTTCGGCGGCTTCGCACTGCGGGCCGACTCGCTTGGCCATCTGGAGCAGATCGAAAGTTACGCCCCAGGCCACCAGGTCAGGTTTGGAAGCTTAAACTACACGGCTGATATCCGCGGAGACTTGATCTTCGACGAATTCGAGCCTCTGCCTTGTGCGTCACACGGTCACGATGAGTACGATTCAGCTCTACCATCGGATAGTGCTCAGGAGATCGCACCGGCAGCCGCTCCGACCCTCAATTCGGAGCCAGTTGCGCCGTCCATGGACGGGTGGATGGACCCCGCCACAGAGGCCTTATCCTCAGCGGCGATCGATCCGAACATCGACCTTACCCTGCATGAGAGCCGTGTTGTCAAACTGCCGGATCCTTCTCCCGCCACGGACTCCGAACCGCCTGCGCCCGTTCCTAGCGAATCCGATTGGGCGCCGATCATGGAGTTTACCTCCATGGATGTTTTTCAGCACTCGCCCTTTGGCGACATACTAAACTCATTAAGGTCTCTCTCCTTATCCGGAGAGTCCTAGCCAAACTATGTCCGGCAGGATTGGGATGCGGATGATGAAGAAATTCGCCGCCCACCCACAACCCACTTAGTGGCCACTGTTGACGATTTAACCGACATGCTCGACTTCGACTCCGAAGACATCGATGGTATGGATGACGATGCAGGAGATGAACGGGAACCACTGCCCACAGGGCACCAGACGCCCACTTCATCACATGACGTATACATGGTGGACACACCAATAGAAAACGACGACAAGGAACGAAAGGCCGCAACGAAGGGTTGTCCCCTCGAGAAGCAGTCAAAGTGGCGGCGTAAGAGCCACCCCAAATCCCGCCTCGGCAGAAACAACGATCATATAGACCCAGCGTCAGAGCAGGGTGAACAATCGCCGGACCACGGCAATACGGAGAATCAAACGGAACAACCCGACTCTGTCAAAGATAATAATTCGGACGACATCACACCGGACAGACACCCGGAGCAACAAAATGCCCATCAAAGGCTTGTTCCCACCGCGAGGAGTCTAAAAAAGCAGAAGCAAAGGCTCAAGGATGCGCAAGACACACTCAGAATCAGATGGAGTAAAGTACTCAACACAGCGGCGAAGTACGGCGATAATCGCCACACCAAGAGCTACCCAAAGCGGAAGTTGCTACCTGAATTTGATGAGGAGGCCTTAGATCCCCCGCAACCAAAAATTAAAATGGCCATCCGGCCGGATAGACGACCTCACGGCCAACATAGAGCGGCGAACAACGCCGCACATAAGCCAATACACGATCCACGCGAGGGCTCGCATCAAAAGGACAGTGCAACCAGATCCATCTATGGACCACGCAAGCGCGCTCTAGCATATGATGCAACACAACAAACATCAGAACACCATGGTACACCCAGATACAGGGGTGCTGCACACCCCCTATGTTTCACCGATGAGGTGCTGGACCATGAATTTCCAGAGGGATTCAAACCTGTAAACATAGAGGCATACGACGGAACAACAGACCTTGGGGTCTGGATTGAGGACTATATCCTCCATATACATATGGCTCGAGGAGATGATCTCCACGCCATCAAGTACTTACCCCTCAAGCTCAAAGGGCCAGCTCGACACTGGCTTAAAAGCCTCCCCGAAAGCTCCATTAGAAGCTGGGAAGAGCTCGAAGACGCTTTTCAGGCGAATTTTCAAGGGACTTATGTGCGACCTCCGGATGCGGACGATTTGAGTCACATAACTCAACAGCCCGGAGAGTCAGCCCGAAAGCTTTGGAATAGGTTTCTTACTAAAAAGAACCAAATAGTCGACTGTCCGGACGCCGAAGCCTTGGCAGCCTTTAAGCACAGCGTCCGAGATGAATGGCTTGCCAGACACCTCGGCCAAGAAAAGCCGAGAACAATGGCAGCATTAACAAGCCTCATGACCCGCTTTTGCGCGGGCGAGGACACCTGGCTAGCCCAATGCAGCACCAGCGACCCAAGTACATCCGAAGTTAGAGACGGAAACGGGAAATCACGACGCAACAAAAATAATAAGCGCTGGAATAAAGAAGACAGCCCGAAGAGCATGGCGGTAAACGCCGGATTCAGAAGCTCTCGGCCAGGTCAGCAAAAGCCGCCCTCTAAAGGTGCCAGAGATGAACTGTCCAGCTTAAACAAAATTCTGGACCAAATATGTCAGATCCATAGCACCCCCGATAAACCTGCAAATCATACCCACAGAGAATGTTGGGTCTTCAAGCAGTGCGGCAAGCTCAACATCGAACATAAGGGGCAGGATACACCAAGCGAAGATGAGGATGAGCCTCACAAGCAAAACACTGGGGAATAGAAGAAATTTCCACCAGAAGTCAAAACAGTAAACGTGTTTCACGTGATAAAGGGGAGAAGCAAAGCGGCACTCCCAGATAAACACGCCCAAGGGCCTATCACCGCGGAGTTCTGTCACTGGCCGTTTCAACCAATCACCTTCAACCATCAGGATTACTCAGCAAGTATCCGGAGCGCAGGATGGGCTGCGTTGGTATTAGATCCAATAATTGACGAATACCACTTCACACGAGTCCTGATGGACGGCGGTAGCAGCTTAAACCTGATATATCAGGACTCAATCTGCAAAATGGGGATAGACCCAACGAAAATTTGCCACAGCAATACTACCTTTAGAGGAGTAATGCCGGGCCCAGGGGCTCATTGCACGGGCTCCCTGCTACTAGAGGTTATATTCGGCTTCCCCGACAACTTCCATAGCGAAAATTTAACCTTCCACATTGCTCCGTTCCAAAGTGGCTATCAAGCACTACTTGGACGCGAAACTTTCGCTCGCTTTAACGCAATACCACACTACGCTCCCCTCACACTTAAGATGCCCGGTCCACGTTGCGTCATTACAGTAAATGGAAATATCGAGCGATCCCTGCGCGCCGAAGAGAGTGCGGCCGCCTTGGCAGCCGCACACTAAAACGGCCTCACCAACTAAAGCATTCGAGGTCGTCAAGACCACGGACACGGTTAGACGAGTCCGGCACAGCTATATGTAATTCATACAGGTTTGATGACCACACCCCTATTACAAATACAAGGGGCTCAACGCGCACATACAAGTGGCAATTTTTACTCATCTTGAATTATACATGGTTTCTTTAAACCTACCTTTTTGCACGACAACTTTTCACCTAAGTTCCTCTCTTTTACAGATGACCATTGTGCTACACCCGTCCAGGATACGGCACAACGGAGACACAGGCGCGGACGTGCAGCAGGGACCCATTCAAAGGATTCTTTTTAGATTAAGACCCTGCATCAACCTTTTTTACTGTCTCTTGCTGATACACATCCCTCGGATTCTCAGTACAATTGAGAAGGATGCTGAAGTCTTGGCATGTGGCCATGCCAGAACAATGCACGTACCTGGACACCAGGGGCTTCTTACAAAGGGTACTGTTTAGGCCCGGTTTACACCATAAAGACCGAATACCTTAGGGAGTGTTCGACGTCGCGAGTTTGGCCTTATATGCATCAGCTCCGAATCATGTCTTTGGTCAAATGTTGGGTTTGCCCGGCTCCTGTGTTTTGCTGCCTTACGTTCTGCTCTATCGGCTAAGGCGGCACCAGGAGAACTACTGCGATTGTGCCATGGTTCATCCGGACGAGCACCTCAGTAGAGAAAGCCGAAAACTGACTGTCATGATATAGCGCGAGACTGGTCAACCACTCGATGACCTATCAGAATCTTAGAATTCCTCCGCCTTAACAAAGGGCCGTTTCCCGGCCAGGCATGTACGCACCCCGAATGCGGGTGAGTGCGGAGCCACTAGGGGCTATATAGTAGCCCCACTGTCAAACTCCTACGGCTAAGTGAAAGTGTTAAAGCATTATAGTCCGGTTGCCTAGTTCGCTGCGCTATCACCTCCTTATTAGGACCAAGATGTTGGATTAAGTGTGAATACGCGTCTTCTGCGAACACCCCCGCATTATATGCGTTGGGGCTGAAGCCGACGACTGCAATCTTTCAGGTTATATACATGTATACATAAACGGCCACACATGAGGCATCACAATACTTTCGGGCACAAGTATAAATACATCCTTGATAGATTCAATAAAACATTGTTTTTACAATGGGAATACATGTCACTCAAACATAATATTCTTCGAGCACTGGGCCTCTATCAAACGAGCACCCTCAAGAACTTCTTCAAAATAGTGCTCGACAGCCACTCGGCCTATGGCCGAACCCTGCGCCGCAACAGTGGTAGCATCCATCTCCACCCAGTATGCTTTGACACGGGCAAGGGCCATCCGCGAGCCTTCTATGCACGCCGACCTCTTCATCGCATTGATGCGCGGCACCGCACCAAGGAACTACTGCACTAAGCTGAAATAGCTGTTCGGCTTCGGCTTTTCCGGCCACAGATGATCTACGACGGACCACATGGCGAGTTCGGACAATCTATTGAGTTCGGCCCATTCGGCAAGATGATCAGTTAGTGGAAGCGGACGCTCTGGAACGTTAAACTGCGACCAGAATAGCTTGTCCACTTCACGATCTGTTTGATCTCGGAAGTATTCGGCCGCATCGACAGCACTCGCCGTCAAATCCAGATATGCGTCTGCCGAACTTCACAGCCGATCTAGAGGGGCATACCGCGGATCTCCGAACTTCCTCCGCAGCAAAAAGGGCTTCCCAGCCACAATATCACCAGCTTCACGCAGCTCTTCCTTCTTTGCCCTCATGGCAAAACGGGTGTCTTTGGCCGCCATCGTGGCCTTTTTGAGGTCCGTCGCCTTCGCTCGGTTCTCTTCTTCAAGGAACTGGCAACGGTCGGCAGTGTCTTTTAACTTTACAGCCATCTTGGCCATCTTCTCTTTGCTCTCGCAATGCGCGGCCTTCTCGGCTCTTAACTCTTAGGCCGCCTTCAAAGAAGCCGCATTACTACTCCTCGCTTGTTCTTTGGCTCGGGCAAGTTCCGCCCGAAGGGTCTCCACGGTGGCAGCTCCATCTGCAGTCAACACATATTAAAGATACTGGCATCACGCTGCTCTTACTATGTGACATTCACCAGAAAACATCACTTACCCTGTGCCTCGTTAAGCCGCTTGTTAACAAGCTCGATGTCGGCATCCGCCGCATCCAGTTGCCACTTTAGTTCGGCAAACTCATCAGTCCGGCTAGCCACCAGAGCTTCCACCACCTACACATCTAAGCAGTCTGGTTATTACATTGGACTACGATCCTCTGTTTGCCGCCGCTCTCGGCAACAACCAGAGTCTCAGGGGCTACTATCTACACAGGGCACACCTAAAAATGTGCGGTACTATCACAAATGTATATCATTTTATGTACCTCAAAGCCCGTCAATAGACTCATAAAGGCGTCATGCAACCCGCTTTCGGTGGATGAAATCCTTTCCATCACTGTACCCATCAACGTACAGTGTTCTTCCGAGATGGTCGCTCGCTTTAGCAGATCCCTTAGTGCGTCCGACTGCTTACCAGACGGCGCCGGACTCCTTTGTTTAATATATTCAAGAGCTGGATGCTGAGGACTTCGGGTGACTATAGGATTATCTTCTGGCCTCGCCGGATTCGGAGAGGCCCTCCGTGACGACACTTCAAGGTCGCCCGCTTCTTGAGCGGGGGAGTCCGGGGGAGGCGTTTCGCTCTCCATCATCTCCGGAAGAAGGTCCCCTGAAGACGAGCTCTGTTGAGAATGGCTAAGATCCGAACTGCAAGATAAACACTTCGTTTATTTTCCTCGGAAGTAAGGTAGAATATCTTTACTATTAAGTATTTTTTGATCACTTACGGCTCGTTAGAGGGCTGATCCCCGCACGGACTTTGTACGGCAAGAGCACCCCCCAAGGCAGGACCCTCTGCTGGAGACTCCTTCTCCCATTTGGAAACCTTGGTTTCCGGATCTCCAGAAGCAGTCCTCTTCCTTCCCCAGAGCGATAGAAGGTCAGAATCTTCCCCTTGGTTACCCTCCCTCATGGGGACGCTCATTCCCTCGATTGGAATTGGCGGCGATGGGGGGCCTCTTTCGCCCTCATTATTCCCCCCTTTATCTTCCTTTGAGGGCTCCGGGCAAGGTGCTAGCTCGAGCATCTTTTCCAGTACCAGATTGTCCAAACCCTCAGGAAGGGGGGCCGAACACCGAATCATCTTCGCCTTTGTTAGCCAGTCCTGGTCAAAGAGCGATTTCTCAGAATGACGTCATGATAAATGAAAGACGGTGTGTTCGGCTAGAGGATTACTTACTTGGTCGGCGGTACAGTTGCTGCTCAGGCCCACGTCCTCGGTAGTATCTGGACACTCTATTTGGGATCCGAAGAATGATTTATACATCTCCTCGGGCGTCAGGCCGAGGAAATTCTGAATAGTGTGTGGTCCTTCTAGGTTGAAATCCCACATGCAGAGGGGCCGGCGTTTGCATGGCTGGACTCGACGAACCAACATGACTTGCACTACCATAACCAAACTAAAATCTCCCTCGAAGAGATCTCGGATGCGGCTCTGTAATATGGGCACATCCTTGGCTGGACCCCAGCTCAGCCCCCTGCTAATCCATGACATCAGTTGTGGTGGAGGGCCCGAGCGAAAGGCGGGGGAAGCTACCCACTTGGCACTTATGGGAGCGGTGATGTAGAACCACTCCCGTTGCCATAATCCAGACACCTCTGGAAAGGAACCTTTTGGCCATGGAGCTCCTGCAATCTTGCTTATTAATTCGCCTCCGCACGCTGCATACTGCCGCTCGACCGTCTTCAGCTTCACATCAAAGGTCTTGAGCCACAGGCCGAAGTGAGGGGTAATGCGGAGGAAGGCCTCACATACGACAATAAATGCCGAGATGTGGAGAAAGGAATCCGGGGCTAGATCGTGGAAATCAAGCCCGTAATAGAACATCAAACCCCTTACGAAGGGATCCAGAGTGAGGCCTAGTCCTCGGACGAAGTGGGAGATGAACACGACGTCTTCGTTGGGTTCAGGAGTAGGGACGACCTGCCCTCGGGCGGGTAGCCGATGTGAGACTTCGGCGGTCAGGTATCTTGCCTCCCTCAACTTCTTGATATCCTCTTCCGTGACAAAGGAGGGCATCCACTGACCCTGGAGGCTGGATCCAGACATGATTGAAGATCCGAAGCACCTGACCTAGGCTTTGAGTGTTAGAACTCGAGGCGGGGGAGGGATTCGATTGAGCACGGGATGAAAAAAGTAAAAGCCTTGGCCCTTTATAAAGAGGGTGAATATCAAGCGTCCTCCTCGTGGCCGTTTGGGACTTACCTAAAATCTAGGAGTCCTAGGCATGGTTGGGTTACCCACGCCCGTATTGATGATAATCCCGTAATAAGGGGAACACGATCTCTACTTTGACAAGACGTGTCAAGAAACTGCCTCGCGTTATGTGCAGGGCTAGTTAAAGAAAAACGGTTCGAATAATCGCCGAGCCATGGCATGATGTCATGTTGCCAAAACATGTCAGCAAATTAGATTTGTGGAAATATTATTCTCTCTACAGAGGTATGTGGAACTTATTTTGTAGGGTCGGACACTATCCTTTTATTTGAACTCTTTGGTGGTATATCCGGAGGAGGAACCCGCCTTGCAATGCCGAAGACAACATTGCGCGCCGGACTCGTTGTCATTGAAGCCTGGTTCAGGGGCTACCGAGGGAGTCCGGGATTAGGGGTCTCCGGACAGCCGGACTATATCCTTTGGCCGGACTGTTGGACTGTGAAGATACAAGATTGAAGACTTCGTCTCGTGTCCGGATGGAACTCTACTTGGCGTGGAAGGCAAGCTAGGCAATACGGATATGTATATCTCCTCCTTTGTAACCGACCTTGGGTAACCCTAGCCCCCTCCGGTGTCTATATAAATCGGAGGGTTTTAGTCTGTACAAAGACAAACAATCATACCGTAGGCTAGCTTCTAGGGTTTAGCCTCTCCGATCTCGTGGTAGATCAACTCTTGTAATACTCATATCATCAAGAATAAATCAAGCAGGACGTAGGGTTTTACCTCCATCAAGAGGGCCCGAACCTGGGTAAAACATCGTGTTCCCTGCCTCCTGTTACCATCCGCCTTAGACGCACAGTTCGGGACTCCCTACCCGAGATCCGCCGGTTTTGACACCGACAAATGGGCCTTAGAGGAGATGAGGAGGGGCGGCCAGGGCAATCTGCGCCCCCCCTCTCCCACTAGTACGAATTGGACAACGAGGGGGGTGGCGCCCCCCTTTCCTTCCTCTCTCCCTCCTCCTTCCCCCTTCTCCTACTCCAACTAGAAAGGAGGGAATCCTACTCCCGGTGGGAGTAGGACTCCTCCTGGCGCGCCTCCTCCTGGCTGGCCGCCTCTCCCCCTTGCTCCTTTATATACGGGGGCAGGGGGCACCTCTAGACACACAAGTTGATCGTAGAGATCTCTCCAGCCGTGTGCGGTGCCCCCCTCCACCATAATCCACCTCGGTCATACTGTAGCAGTGTTTAGGCGAAGCCCTGCTGCGGTAGCTTCATCAACATCGTCACCACGCCGTCGTGCTGACGAAACTCTTCCCCGAGATCTACTGGATCGTGAGTTCGTGGGACGTCACCGAGCTGAACGTATGCTGAACGCGGAGGTGCCGCACGTTCGGTACTGAGGATCGGACAATCATGAAGACGTACGACTACATCAACCGCGTTGTCATAACGCTTCCGCTTAATGGTCTACGAGGGTATGTGGACGACACTCTCCCCTCTCATTGCTATGCATCACCATGATCCTGCGTGTGCGTAGATTTTTTTTTGAAATTACTACGTTCCCCAACAGGAACCGTTAGAGATGGAGCCGGTGGAGGTGCTGGAGGATCCAAGCATCACACTAGCCCAGAAGATCAGCTTGGATACGCGGCAAAATCACCACGTCAAAGTGAAGGCCGCAAAGGAGGAGAAGATGAAGAAGTGCATGGCCGCAGGTGGGCCTGGTGGTGGCAATGGTTGTGGTGGGTGTGGTGGACGGGGCGGTGGCGAGGCCGTGGCAGACCCTGCCAGACGGGTGCGCCCACAGTACAGCCAACATCGTGGTCGGAGCCTTACAAACCTCCGCACTGTTGGGTAACAGTAGTAATTTCAAAAAAAATCCTACGCACAGGCAAGATCATGGTGATGCATAGCAACGAGAGGGGAGAGTGCTGTCTACGTACCCTCGTAGACCGGAAGCGGAAGCGTTAGCACAACACAGTTGATGTAGTCGTACGTCTTCACGATCCGACCGATCCAAGTACCGAACGCACGGCACCTCCGAGTTCAGCACACGTTCAGCTCGATGACGTCCCGCGAACTCCGATCCAGCAGAGCTTCACGGGAGAGTTCCATCAGCATGACGGCGTGGTGACGGTCATGATGTTGCTACCGACGCAGGGCTTCGCCTAAGCACCGCTACGATATGACTGAGGTGGAATATGATGGAGGGGGCACCGCACACGGCTGGGAGAGATCAACTGATCAACTTGTGTGTCTATGAGGTGCCCCCTGGCCACGTATATAAAGGAGTGGAGGAGGGGAGGGCTGGCCCTCTCTATGGCGCGCCCTCGGGGAGTCCTACTCCCATCGGGAGTAGGATTCCCCCTTTCCTAGTAGAACTAGGAGCCCTTCCAAGTAGTAGGAGTAGGAGGGAAGGAAAGGGAAGGGAAACGGAGAAGGAAGGAAGGGTGCGCCCCCCTCCCTAGTCCAATTCAGACCAGCCCATGGGGAGGGGTGTGACCACCCTTTGAGGCCTTTCTCTCCTTTCTCGTATGGCCCATTAAGGCCCAATACGAATTCCCATAACTCCCCGGTACTCCCGAAAATAACCGAATCACTCAGAACCTTTCCGATGTCCGAATATAGTCGTCCAATATATCGATCTTTACGTCTCGACCATTTCGAGACTCCTCGTCATGTCCCCGATCTCATCCAGGACTCCGAACTCCTTCGGTACATCAAAACACATAAACTCATAATATAACCGTCATCGAACTTTAAGCGTGCGGACCCTACGGGTTCGAGAACTATGTAGACATGACCGAGACACGTCTCCGGTCAATAACCAATAGCGAAACCTAGATTCTCATATTGGCTCCTACATATTCTACGAAGATCTTTATCGGTCAAACCGCATAACAACATACGGTGTTCCCTTTGTCATCGGTATGTTACTTGCCCGAGATTCGATCGTCAGTATCTCAATACCTAGTTCAATATCGTTACTGGCAAGTCTCTTTACTCATTCCTTAACACATCATCCCGCAACTAACTCATTAGTTGCAATGCTTGCAAGGCTTATAGTGATGTGCATTACCGAGTGGGCCCAGAGATACCTCTTCGACAATCAGAGTGACAAATCCTAATCTCGAAATACGCCAACCCAAGAAGTACCTTCGGAGACACCTGTAGAGCACCTTTATAATCACCCAGTTACGTTGTGACGTTTGGTAGCACACAAAGTGTTCCTCCGGTAAACGGGAGTTGCATAATCTCATAGTCATAGGAACATGTATAAGTCATGAAGAAAGCAATAGCAACAAACTAAACGATCAAGTGCTAAGCTAACGGAATGGGTCAAGTCAATCACATCATTCTCCTAATGATGTGATCCCGTTAATCAAATGACAACTCATGTCTATGGTTAGGAAACATAACCATCTTTGATCAACGAGCTAGTCAAGTAGAGGCATACTAGTGACACTCTGTTTGTCTATGTATTCACACATGTATTATGTTTCCGGTTAATACAATTTTATCATGAATAATAAACATTTATCATGATATAAGGAAATAAATAATAACTTTATTATTGCCTCTAGGGCATATTTCCTTCAGTCTCCCACTTGCACTAGAGTCAATAATCTAGTTCACATCACCATGTGATTTAATACCAATAGGTCACATCACCATGTGATTAACACCCATAGTTCACATCGACATGTGACCAACACCCAAAGGGTTACTAGAGTCAATAATCTAGTTCACATCGCTATGTGATTAACACCCAAAGAGTACTAAGGTGTGATCATGTTTTGCTTGTGAGAGAAGTTTAGTCAACAGGTCTGCCACATTCAGATCCGTAAGTATTTTGCAAATTTCTATGTCAACAATGCTCTGCACGGAGCTACTCTAGCTAATTGCTCCCACTTTCAATATGTATCCAGATTGAGATTTAGAGTCATCTGGATCAGTGTCAAAATTTGCATCGACGTAGCCCTTTACGATGAACCTTTTTGTCACCTCCATAATCGAGAAACATATCCTTATTCCACTAAGGATAATTTTGACCGCTGTCCAGTGATCTACTCCTAGATCACTATTGTACTCCCTTGCCAAAAACAGTGTAGAGTATGCAATAGATCTGGTACACAGCATGGCATATTTTATAGAACCTATGGCCAAGGCATAGGGAATGACTTTCATTCTCTTTCTATCTTCTGCCGTGGTCGGGCTTTGAGTCTTACTCAGTTTCACACCATGTAACACAGGCAAGAACTCTTTCTTTGACTGTTCCATTTTGAACTACTTCAAAATCTTGTCAAGGTATGTACTCATTGAAAAACTTATCAAGCGTCTTGATCTATCTCTATAGATCTTGATGCTCAATATGTAAGTAGCTTCACCGAGGTATTTCTTTGAAAAACTACTTTCAAACACTCCTTTATGCTTTGCAGAATAATTCTACATTATCTCCGATCAACAATATGTCATTCACATATACTTATCAGAAATGATGTAGTGCTCCCACTCACCTTCTTGTAAATACAGGCTTCACCACAAGTCTGTATAAAACTATATGCTTGGATCAACTTATCAAAGCGTATATTCCAACTCCGAGATGCTTGCACCAGTCCATAGATGGATCACTGGAGCTTGCATATTTTGTTAGCACCTTTAGGATTGACAAAACCTTATGGTTACATCATATACAACTCTTCTTTAATAAATCCATTAAGGAATGCAGTTTTGTTTATCCATTTGCCAGATTTCATAAAATGTGGCAATTGCTGACATGATTCGGACAGACTTAAGCATAGATACGAGTGAGAAACTCTCATCGTAGTCAACACCTTGAACTTGTCGAAAACCTTTTGCGACAATTCTAGCTTTGTAGATAGTAACACTACTATCAACGTCTGTCTTCCTCTTGAAGATCCATTTAATCTCAATGGCTCGCCGATCTTTGGGCAAGTCAATCAAAGTCCATACTTTGTTCTTATACATGGATCTCATCTCAGATTTCATGGCCTCAAGCCATTTCGTGGAATCTGGGCTCATCATCGCTTCCTTATAGTTCGTAGGTTCGTCATGGTCAAGTAACATGACCTCTAGAACCTGATTACCGTACCACTCTGGTGCGGATCTCACTATGGTTTACCTACGAGGTTCGGTAGTAACTTGATCTGAAGTTACATGATCATGATCATTAGCTTCCTCACTAATTGGTATAGGAGTCACAGAAACAGATTTCTGTGATGAACTACTTTCCAATAAGGGAGCAGGTACAGTTACCTCATCAAGTTCTACTTTCCTCCCACTCACTTCTTTCGAGAGAAACTCCTTCTCTAGAAAGGATCCATTCTCAGCAATGAATGACTTGCCTTTGGATCTATGATAGAAGGTGTACCCAACATTTTCTTTTGGGTATCCTATGAAGACACACTTCTCCGATTTGGGTTTGATCTTATCAGGTTGAAACTTTTCCACATAAGCATTGCAACCTCAAACTTTTAAAAACGACAACTTTGGTTTCTTGCCAAACCACAGTTCATACGGTGTCGCCTCAACGGATTTAGATGGTGCCCTTTTTAACGTGAATGCAACTGTCTCTAATGCATAACCCCAAAACTATAGTGATTAATCGGTAAGAAACATCATAGATTGCACTATATCCAATAATAGTACGGTTATGACGTTCGGACACAGCATTATGCAGTGGTGTTCCAGGTGGCATGATTTTGTGAAACTATTCCACATTGTTTTAATTGAAGACCAAACTCGTAACTCAAATATTTGTCTCTGCGATCAGATCGTAGAAACTTTATTTTCTTGTCACGATGATTTTCCACTTCACTCTGAAGTTCTTTGAACTTTTCAAATGTTTCAGACTTATGTTTCATCAAGTAGATATACCCATATCTGCTCAAATCATCTGTGAAGGTCAGAAAATAACGATACCCGTCGCAAGCCTCAACACTCATCGGAATGCTTACATCAGTATGTATTATTTCCAATAAGTCAGTTGCTCGCTCCATTGTTCCGGAGAACGGAGTCTTAGTCATCTTGCCCATGAGGCATGGTTCGCCAGCATCAACTAATTCATAATCAAGTGATTCCAAAAGCCCATTAGCATGGATTTTCTTCATGCGCTTTACACCAATATGACCTAAACGGCAGTGCCACAAATAAGTTGCACTATCATTATTAACTTTGCATCTTTTGGCTTCAATATTATAAAATGTGTATCACCACGATCGAGATCCAACAAACCATTTTCATTGCGTGTATGACCATAGAAGGTTTTATTCATGTAAACAGAACAACAATTATTCTCTAACTTACATGAATAACTGTATTGCAATAAACATGATCCAATCATATTCATGCTCAACGCAAACACTAAATAACATTTATTTAGGTTTAACACTAATCCCGAAAGTATAGGGAGTGTGCGATGATGATCATATCAATCTTGGAACCACTTCCAACACACATCGTCACTTCACCCTTAACTAGTCTCTGTTCATTCTGCAACTCCCATTTCGAGTTACTATTCTGAGCAACTGAACTAGTATCAAATACTGAGGGGTTGCTATAAACACTAGTAAAGTACACATCAATAACATGTATATCAAATATACATATGTTCACTTTGCCATCCTTCTTATCCGCCAATTACTTGGGGTAGTTCCGCTTCCAATGACCAGTCCCTTTGCAGTAGAAGCACTCAGTTTCAGTCTTAGGTCCAGACTTGGGTTTTTTCACTTGAGCAGCAACTTGTTTGCCGTTCTACTTGAAGTTCCCTTTCTTTCCCTTGGCCCTTTTCTTGAAACTAGTGGTCTTGTTAATCATCAACACTTGATGCTCTTTCTTGATTTCTACCTTCATCGATTTCATCATCATGAAAAGCTCGGGAATCATTTACGTCATCCCTTGCATACTATAGTTCATCACGAAGTTCTAGTAACTCGGTCATAGTGACTAGAGAACTTTGTCAATTACTCTCTTATTTGGAAGATTAACTCCCACTTGATTCAAGCAATTGTAGTACTCAGACAATCTGAGCACATGCTCACTGGTTGAGCTATTCTCCTCTATCTTGTAGGCAGAGTACTGTCAGAGGTCTCATACCTCTCGACACGGGCATGAGTATGAAATACCAATTTCAACTCTTGGAACATCTTATATGCTCCATGGCGTTCAAAACGTCTTTGAAGCCCCGATTCTAAGCCGTTAAGCATGGTGCACTAACTATCAAGTAGTCATCATATTGAGCTAGCCAAACGTTCATAATGTCTGCATCTGCTCCTGCAATAGGTCAGTCACCTAGCGATGCATTAAGGACATAATTCTTCTGTGCAGCAATGAGGATAAACCTCAGATCACGGACCCAGTCCGCATCATTGCTACTATCATCTTTCAACTTAGTTTTCTCTAGGAACATATCTAAAATATAGGGAAGCAATAACGCGAGCTATTGATCTACAACATAGATATGCAAATACTACCAGGACTAAGTTCATGATAAATTTAAGTTGAATTAATCATATTACTTAAGAACTCCCACTTAGAAAGACATCCCTCTAATCTTCTAAGTGATCACGTGATCCAAATCAACTAAACCGTAACCGATCATCACGTGAAATGGAGTAGTTTTCAATGGTGAACATCATTATGTTGATCATATCTACTATATGATTCACACTCGACCTTTTGGTCTCTAGTGTTCCGAGGCCATATCTGCATATGCTAGGCTCGTCAAGTTTAACCCGAGTATTTCTGCATGTGAAAAACTGGCTTGCACCCGTTGTAGATGGACGTAGAGCTTATCACACCCGATCATCACGTGGTGTCTGGGCACGACAAACTTTGGCAACGGTGCATACTCAGGGAGAACACTTTTATCTTGAAATTTAGTGAGAGATCATATTATAATGCTACTGTTATAACTAAGCAAAGTAAGATGTATAAAAGATAAACATCACATGCAATCAAAATATGTGACATGATATGGCCATCATCATCTTGTGCCTTTGATCTCTATCTCCAAAGCATCGTCATGATCTCCATCGTCACCGGCATGACACCATGATCTCCATCATCTTGATCTATATCAATGTGTCGTCACATGGTCGTCTCGCCAACTATTGCTCTTGCAACTATTGCTATCGCATAGCGATAAAGTAAAGCAATTATTTGGCACTTGCATCTTATGCAATAAAGAGACAACCATAAGGCTTCTGCCAATTGCCGATACATTCAACAAAACATGATCATCTCATACAACAACTTATATCTCATCACGTCTTGACCATATCAAATCACAACATGCCCTGCAAAAACAAGTTAGACGTCCTCTACTTTGTTGTTGCAAGTTTTACGTGGCTGCTACGGGCTGAGCAAGAACCGTTCTTACCTACGCATCAAAACCACAACAATAGTTTGTCAAGTTGGTGTTGTTTTAACCTCCTCAAGGACCGGTCGTAGCCACACTCGGTTCAACTAAAGTTGGAGAAACTGACACCCGCTAGTCACCTGTGTGCATAGCATGGTGGTAAAACCAGTCTCGTGTAAGCGTACGCGTAATGTCGGTCCGGGCCGCTTCATCCAACAATACCGCCGAACCAAAGTATGACATGCTGGTAAGCAGTATGACTTATATCGCCCACAACTCACTTGTGTTCTACTCGTGCATATAACATCAACGCATAAAACCAGGCTCGGATGCCAGTGTTGGGGAACGTAGTAATTTCAAAAAAATTCCTACGCACACGCAAGATCATGGTGATGCATAGCAACGAGAGGGGAGAGTGTTGTCTACGTACCCTCATAGACCGGAAGCGGAAGCGTTAGCACAACGCGGTTGATGTAGTCGTACGTCTTCACGAACCGACCGATCCAAGTACCGAACGCACGGCACCTCCGAGTTCAGCACACGTTCAGCTCGATGACGTCCCGCGAACTCCGATCCAGCAGAGCTTCATGGGAGAGTTCCGTCAGCACAACGGCGTGGTGACGGTGATGATGTTGCTACCGACGCAGGGCTTCACCTAAGCACCGCTATGATATGACCGAGGTGGAATATGGTGGAGGGGGGCACCACACACGGCTAGGAGAGATCAACTTGTGTGTCTATGGGGTGCCCCTGGCCACGTATATAAAGGAGTGGAGGAGGGGAGGGCCGGCCGTCTCTATGGCGCGCCCTAGGGGAGTCCTACTCCCACCGGGAGTAGGATTCCCCCTTTCCTAGTAGAACTAGGAGCCCTTCCAAGTAGTAGGAGTAGGAGGGAAGGAAAGGGAAGGGAAAAGGAGAAGGAAGGAAGGGTGCGCCCCCTCCCTAGTCCAATTCGGACCAGCCCATGGGGAGTGGTGCGGCCACCCTTTGAGGCCTTTCTCTCCTTTCCCGTATGGCCCATTAAGGCCCAATACGAATTCCCGTAACTCCCCGGTACTCCCGAAAATACCCGAATCACTCGGAACCTTTTCGATGTCCGAATATAGTCGTCCAATATATCGATCTTTTCGTCTCGACCATTTCGAGACTCCTCGTCATGTCCCCGATCTCATCCGGGACTCCGATCTCCTTCGGTACATAAAACACATAAACTCATAATATAACCGTCATCGAACTTTAAGCGTGCGGACCCTACGGGTTCGAGAACTATGTAGACATGACGAGACACGTCTCCGGTCAATAACCAATAGCGGAACCTGGATGCTCATATTGGCTCCTACATATTCTACAAAGATCTTTATCGGTCAAACCACATAACAACATACGGTGTTCCCTTTGTCATCGGTATGTTACTTGCCCGAGATTCGATCGTCAGTATCTCAATACCTAGTTCAATATCGTTACCGGCAAGTCTCTTTACTCGTTCCTTAACACATCATCCCGCAACTAACTCATTAGTTGCAATGCTTTCAAGGCTTATAGTGATGTGCATTACCGAGTGGGCCCAGAGATACCTCTTCGACAATCAGAGTGACAAATCCTAATCTCGAAATACGCCAACCCAAGAAGTACCTTCGGAGACACCTGTAGAGCACCTTTATAATCACCCAGTTACGTTGTGACGTTTGGTAGCACACAAAGTGTTCCTCCGGTAAACGGGAGTTGCATAATCTCATAGTCATAGGAACATGTATAAGTCATGAAGAAAGCAATAGCAACAAAACTAAACGATCAAGTGCTAAGCTAACGGAATGGGTCAAGTCAATCACATAATTCTCCTAATGATGTGATCCCGTTAATCAAATGACAACTCATGTCTATGGTTAGGAAACATAACCATCTTTGATCAACGAGCTAGTCAAGTAGAGGCATACTAGTGACACTCTGTTTGTCTATGTATTCACACATGTATTATGTTTCCGGTTAATACAATTCTAGCATGAATAATAAACATTTATCATGATATAAGGAAATAAATAATAACTTTATTATTGCCTCTAGGGCATATTTCCTTCACCCATGCCTACTAGTGGACATCTTGATTTGACCAAAGATGATGAACCGGTTGATCAAAAGGTTTACTGCTCTATGATCGGTTCATTGTTATATCTATGTGCCTCTCGTCCCGATATTATGCTAAGTGTGTGCATGTGTGCACGATATCAAGCGGCCCCCAAAGGATGTCATCTTAAGGCTGTGAAAAGGATAGTGAGATATTTAATACATACACCAAATTTTGGCATTTGGTATCCTAAGAAGTCGTCTTTTGATCGTGTTGGCTATTCCGATTCGGACCATGCCGGAGACAAGGTTGATAGAAAGTCCACTTCGGGTACATGTCAATTTCTTGGTAGATCTCTTGTGTCTTGGTCCTCCAAGAAATAAAACTCGGTATCCTTATCCACCGTCGAAGCGGAATACATTGCTGTTGGTTCATGTTGTGCTCAATTACTTTGGATGATCCAAACTCTTAAGATTATGTGATATATGTGAAACATGTTCCATTGCTTTGTGACAATGAGAGTGCTACTAAGATTGCTCACAATCCCGTGCAACATTCTCTTACTAAGCATATTGAAGTTCGTCATCATTTCATTCGAGATCATGTTGCTAAAGGAGACATTGATCTTAAGTATGTTCGTACCGATAAGCAATTGTGAAAGATCGTGGATGTCGCCTAGAGGGGGGTGAATAGGCATTTTAAAATAATTACGGTTTAGGCTTGAACAAATGCGGAATAAACCTAGCGGTTAATTTGTCAAGCACAAAACCTAAAACAACTAGGCTCACCTATGTGCACCAACAACTTAAGCTAAGAAAGATAAGCAACTATGTGATAGTGAGATACATGACAAGAAACAATATGGCTATCACAAAGTAAAATGCATAAGTAAAGGGGCTCGGGTAAGAGATAACCGAGGCACGCGGAGACGACGATGTATCCCGAAGTTCACACCCTTGCGGATGCTAATCTCTGTTTGCAGCGGTGTGGAGGCACAATGCTCCCCCAGAAGCCACTAGGGCCACCGTAATCTCCTCACGCCCTCGCACAATGCAAGATGCCGTGATTCCACTAAGGGACCCTTGAGGGCGGTCACCGAACCCGTACAAATGGAAACCCTTAGGGGCGGTCACCGAACCCGTATACTTTGGCAACCCTTGGGGGCGGTCACCGAAACCCGTCAAATTGCTCGGGGCGATCTCCACAACCTAATTGGAGACCCCAACGCTTTCCCGGAGCTTTACACCATAATGATTGAGCTCCGAACACCACCAACCGTCTAGGGCGCCCAAGCACCCAAGAGGAACAAGCTCTAGGGTGTCCAAACACCCAAGAGTAACAAGCTCAAGGGTACCAAGAACCCAAGAGTAATAAGCTTCTCAACTTGTAACTTCCACGTATCACGTGGAGAACTCAAACCGATGCACCAAATGCAATGGCAAAGGCACACGGGGTGCCCAAATCCTTCTCTCTCAAATCCCACCGAAGCAACTAATGCTATGGAGGAAGATGAGAGGAAGAACAAGAAGAAGAACACCAAGACTTCCAAGATCTAGATCCAATGGGTTCCCCTCACATAGAGGAGAAAGTGATTGGTGGAAATGTGGATCTAGATCTCCTCTCTCTTTTCCCTCAAAAACTAGCAAGAATCTATGGAGGGATTGAGAGTTTGCAAGCTCGAAGAAGGTCAACAATGGGGGAAGAACACGAGCTCAAAGGATAAGGTTCATTGGGGAAGAAGACCACCTTTTATAGGAGGGGGAAAATCCAACCGTTATCTGCTCAGCCCGCACACGAGCGGTACTATCGCTCGGGCAGAAGAAACAGAGAAATGGAGCAACAAAACATGAACCTTGGGGCGGTAGTACCGCATATGAGTGGTACTACCGCTCACCCCAGCGGTACTACCGCTGGAGGAGCAGAACACGGGACCAAACAAGGCAGGGTAGAGCTGAGTACGACGGCAGTAATGCAGTAGCGGTACTACCGCCCGACCGGAGCGGTACTACCGCTTAGGCGGAACTACCGTGCCTTACTGCCGTGCAACTACTGCTAAACCCGACACGAAAAGAGCAGGACCCAAAATCGAGGCGGTAGTAGAGCTGTACTGGAGCGGTACTACCGCTCGACGCTATAAGCGGTACTACCTGCCGTACTACCGCAGGGAGAAAACCAGAACCGCCATAACTTCTTCATACGAGCTCCGAATTGAGCAAACTCAAGCTTGTTGGATACGAGACGATGAGTAGCATCAAAACAACGACTAGTTATAGTAAGAAGAGGCAGGGGAGGTATGCCAACAAATAGAGGAGTGAAACCTCCAACCGAGAAGAACCGGCATAACCTCCAACATCGAAAACATTATAGAAGATGCGAGTGGACTCCATTTTCGATGAACTCGAGCTTGTCACCAAGATGACCATAAGCTCCAAAACTCACAAAGAGAAGAACCAAACAAGAACCAATAAAGATGATGCAAGGATGCAATGGTTTGAGCTCTCTAAGAACGATACGGTCAAGCTACTCATCGAGAGCCCCCCTTAATAGTACGGCAATCGATCCTATACCCCGGTCTCCCAGCTACCACTATGAGACCGGTAAACTAGATAACCTATCAAGGGCAAACCTTTGTCTTGCACATAGTCCACTTGAGCTAGATGATGACGATCTTGACTTCCTCAAGTTGGACCACCTTTCTTGATTGCGTTGGCTTGGTGAAGACTGGTAGATTGCTCCCCAATACTCCACTATGGGTGAGCAACTCTTCCGCACATCTTCACAAGTCCATTGTCACCACAATGGAAGGAAAGCTTCAAGCACTTGATCTCTTCGTGATGCATCACTTGAACTTGCACACGGCAACCTAACCCCACACAAAACTCTCACGAAGACCATGGGTTAGTACACAAAGCGTAATTGACAATGCTTACCGTACCATGGGATCACTTGATCCCTCTCGGTACATCTCCTGTGTTTTGTGAGTTGATCAACTTGATTCACTCTTGACTTAGTCTTGATCAACCTTGAACCTTTACAATTCTCTTCATTTGGATGATGTCTTGAAGGTAGACATGAATGATCACACAATCTTCTTCTTCAAGACATGCTTTCAATAAGCTCAACACTCACATGACCGATCTTTGGATAATTCCTTGAATAGCACCTTGGTCGACACAAACTCTCCTTGAAACCAACACATGTACTCCAAGAAAGCCTATGGACAAAACCTTTAATATAACTCAAGGCAACAATTAGTCCATAGAGATTGTCATCAATTACCGAAACCAAACATGGGGGCACTGCATGTTCTTTCAAATTGGCGGATATGTTCACCAAACCGCTTGATGAGAAAGTCTTTTACCGTTTGAGAGGTGAATTGAACATCATTGATGCTTCAAACTTGGAGTAGGAACTCCATTTGGATACATGCAAGGCATGAGCCTGTGACTAATCCTTGGTATTTCTTTCATGTTGCTATTTATATGTCTTGGATATATTTACACCCTTGCATTCTATCTAACCCTTGTAGGTACTTGGATGAATCTAAATCTATGAGATTTCAACCCACTCACATCTTGAGCAATTTCTACATCACCAAGTCTCTACACAATGGTGGTTGAATACAAGGAAGCACGAAACCTCTCAAACATATCCTTTGACAATTCTATATAAAGTCTTATGATTGTCATTTTGGATACAGAAGTGCTCTTCCTTGCAAGACTAACCCATGTAGGTAGATGAACTCAAATTCCAAGTGGTGCTCCCAACTCTTGATGAGCTACATCAACCTTGAGCATCCCACACAAGTTCAACTACATGATCAAGATCAACACCACCACCCAAGGTATGTTATTCCATCTTAGAGAAACTTTTCTCCAAGTCATGGGTCAAAGCAACTCAACAAAATGTGAATACATCAAATTCTTAAATGAAAAATGGTAACCCCATTTTGCCCTTAAGCGATGAGTATGACTTATGATCAAGTGCTCTGACTTGACTCCTTAGTCAATATACTCTAACATAGGTGACTTTGTCACCGCCCAATTCTAGATAAAGTTCTCTAGTGTTTCTTTGAGTTTTTGCATTTTGTCCTTTGCATATTTATTCCCTCTTCTTTATAAAAAAACTTCATCTAGATTTTATTTTCTTTGATCTGTTCTGCATTCCCTCCATCCAATTCATGGCAAATCTTTCAGCTAATTCCTTGCAAATCCTTGTGAGATTTTATTTGCCAAGTGAGCTGAGGTGACAAGTGTTTTATCTGTGACGAACTCGGTCACACCGGTTTGTCTCCTTCGGTCCAACCGAATTCGGTGCACACAACTCGGTGCCACCGATTTCACTACAGGAAAGACAGCTTGCCACTTGTTCCTACATTCTTTTTGCTCCAGCTCCACTCAATGATTTTTGTCCTCTACCAGCATCGCATTCGACTTGCTGCTTTGTTCTGTGACTCAAGGACCAAACCCATTTGTAACAAAAATCTAGGAGAACCCTTCTTGGAAATTGATGTCAAAGGGGGAGAGAGAGATCACATCAAAGCTTAATCATTTCTATAGGAGGGGAGAATGAAGGGAGAGAATGTTCTTTAACAAGGAGAAAGAAACCCCAGATGCTTGGTGTTCAAGAGGAGAGAAGTCACATGTCTTTAAGAGGGGAAAGACATGTTCATATTTGCCTATTTGCATTTAGCTCTTTTTTTCCTCTGATTTTCTGTTCCCTATCTTCTCTCAGTATCCCATGCTAGATTTAGGGGGAGCAAGACATCTAAGGGAAGGAAATCCTTGAATTCATTGCACATCTTTACCTTTGGAGACATGTCTATATCCATTGGGGTACTCAGTACTCACTCTCTACATGTCATCCCAGTCTTGGTACTCTTGTGGTTTCTTTTGTTTGCTCTGGCTAGTAGGTGTATCTGTGTTATCTAACCTTGTTTACTCAGATTCATTCCTTCCTAAGCCAAGTCAAGACCTCAAGGTAAGTATATGCATCATATTCATGTGTATGAGGATCTCTTGCTGATGTACATACAGTTTGCAAGGACTCATGAGCATGAAGGTACATTTTCTATATTCACATCATTTTCTCTAATGCATATAGCCAAGATACATGTAACTCATTGCTTGCTCTATCATGACTATGCACTCATATGCTCTTATGTTCCATATTCACATGATTGCATACATGTAGGGGGAGCCTATGCATATTACATGTCCTTGCAAAGCTTTACTTGTTATTCTCTATATCTTTATCTAAAGCTTTGATGTATGCTGTCATCAATTACCAAAAAGGGGGAGATTGAAAGCATAAGTGCTCCCTGGGTGATTTTGGTAATTAATGTCAACATATCTATTGTTGGACTAATGCTTCTACCTAGTATATTTCAGATAAGTTCAACAATGGAGTGACATGGACTAGAGGATGTGGAACCCCTTGAAGATGCTGAGGACAAACGATTGGCTCAAGCTCAAAGCTCAGGACTCTACATTTTCTATTTTAGTGATCCAAGATCACATTGAGTCCATAGGAAAGCCAATACTATTAAGAGGGGATGAGGTGTTGCTTAATGGCTTGCTTGCTCAAAGTGCTTAGTGATATGCTCCAAAGCCCTCAACCATTTTCTCATATCCACATATGTCCCAAACCAAAAGTCAAACTCGGCCCCACCGAAACTTTCTATCCGGGGCCACCGAGTTCACTTGACATAGCCACTGCCAGAAACCCTAATCAATTCGGTCTCACCGATAGGGATCTCGGTATCACCGAGATGGGATTGCAAACTTTTTGTCGCCTATTGCAATAATTTCGGTCTCACCGAAATATGCACTCGGTCCCACCGAGATTGCAATGCAAACTCTTGGTTTCCCTTTCGTAACATTTCGGTTCAACCGAGATGAGCGAATCGGTCCCACCGAGTTTTCCTGACCAACTCTTTGTTTGTCTATTACCAAAATCGGTCATACCGAGTTTGTGTAATCTGTCTCACCGAGATTACGTTATGCCCTAACCCTAACGAAATTGGTCCTACCGAGTTGACATATCGGTCCCACCGAAAACCCTAACGGTCACATTATGAACCAAATCGGTCCGACCGAGTTTCAGGATTCGGTCCCACCGAGTTTGGTAAATTGTGTGTAATGGTTAGATTTTGTGTGGAGGCTATATATACCCCTCCACCCACTCTTCATTCATGGAGAGAGCCATCAGAACATGCCTACACTTCCAATATATATTTTCTGAGAGAGAACCACCTACACTTGTGTTGAGGTCAAGATATTCCATTCCAACCACATAAATCTTGATCTCTAGCCTTCCCCAAGTTGCTTTCCACTCAAATCATCTTTCCACCAAATCCAATCCTATGAGAGAGAGTTGAGTGTTGGGGAGACTATCATTTGAAGCACAAGAGCAAGGAGTTCATCATCAACACACCATTTGTTACCTCTTGGAGAGTGGTGTCTTCTAGATTGGCTATGTGTCACTTGGGAGCCTCCGTCAAGATTGTGGAGTTGAACCAAGGAGTTTGTAAGGGCAAGGAGATCGCCTACTTCGTGAAGATCTACCCGAGTGAGGCAAGTCCTTCGTGGGCGACGACCATGGTGGGATAGACAAGGTTGCTTCTTCGTGGACCCTTCGTGGGTGGAGCCCTTCATGGACTCGCGCAACCGTTATCCTTCGTGGGCTGAAGTCTCCATCAATGTGGATGTACGATAGCACCACCTATCGGAACCATGGATAAAAAATCTCTGTGTCTCCAAATTGCACTTGCACACTCCAATCCCATCCCTTTACATTCTTGCAATTTGCATGCTTTACTTTCGGCTGCTCATCTACTCTTATCATGCTTGCTTGATATGTATTGTGAATGTGTGAACTTGTGCTAAAACTTCACTTCAACTTAAAGAATTTAAAAACTGCAACTTTTCTTACTAAGAGTCTATTCACCCCCCTCTAGACAACTCTTCTCGATCCTTTCACCACCCCACCCTTTCCTCTCCCAAATCCCGCGCCTTCCCTAGAAAACTTCCATGGCCGATGAACCCCCCCCCCCCCCCCCCCGCCCCAACTGAAGCCGCCCCATCCCCGTCGTGACTGTCCCCGCCATGGCTGCCCGTGTCGTGGCCCAGGTGAAGCAAAAGAAAGAGCTCACCCCGGAGCAGAGAGTTGCCGAGATGGCGAAGTGGGCCAAATGAAGGAGGGGAGTCAAGACAAAAGACAAAACTGTGGCTGCCGCCACACTCAGGAATTGGCCACCACTGTGGATGCTAACGCCATCACCGCCGAAGTTGCGCAAGCCACCCTCATCATGTTATGGATTGTCCGCGAGCTGGACCTTGTCATAGCTGCCATCGCGGCAGCCAACTCGGGTTCGTCAGCAACCTGCTCGCCAAGGCTTCCGAAGTTGCCTTCCATGTCAACATCGCCGCTGACATATGGGTACTTACCCGGACACAACCCGACAACGTCCTGCTTCTCCAAACAACCTCGGGAGAACTCGTCGAAAATCGGTATTTCATTTCGATCGTCCTCGTGGTGCCTCCAATTGATCTCAACGCCGCACTTGTGGTCGACTGACCTGCGATGCAAAGGAAGCCCCCACGGGTGGTCGTCTCCACAACAAACCTCCCCGATGACTGCAGCCTATTTGATGAAAAATCGGCCCCGACACCGGACGGCCCAAAGGTATCTGGGTACTACAAGGATGGAGAGGGTCTCATGGAGGACATGATCAATGAGGGTGGTCAAGGGACTCATGATGGTGGCTAAGAGAGCAAGGCCAAGAAAGGCGATTAGGCGCTTTGGCAATTTGGCGCTCGTGGTCCAATGAGCCAAAAATAAGAAAAACAAAAATACATTTAAATTTTCTAAAATATGAAAATAATCC